>NW_027187182.1:1275953-1321414 GCF_028583685.1 Petaurus breviceps papuanus
ATCGAGTCCAGGCTCAGACACTTAGCACCCACCCAGAAACACCTGGCCGTGTAACCTTGAGCAAGTTACTTAACCCCGATTGCTTTAAAAAAAAAAGAATAAAGAGTGTACAACAACAACTAGGTGCTGGGGATATTTTGCTAAATAAGCAAAATATTAACCTTCACCCCTTTCTTTATCTAATACAGGAGATGGTTCTTTCCTTCCCTCATTAAATGAATATTTATTAACAAATTATCATATTCAAGGAATAGGGATGGAGACTAGAGCTGTGGTTTCACTGGTATAGGGAACTTCCAGGTTCCAGTAAACTACCTTTAGTAATTCAGGTTGGCACCTTCTCTATAATTTATAATCACAGAGAGTTATGTAGATCATTGAAAGATTAAGTGACTTGCCTTAGGCCAGACCTCTAATATCAACAGTATGGGAATGCAAAGTGGAAACACCTTCCATTCTTCTGTACTTTATAGTACTTCATAGAGGATTAGTTAGGGACACTGAGAGGTTAAGTGCTTGTAATAATTTTTTACCTAGTCTTCCTGCCTTCACTTTCTCTCTCACCTCTCCAATCCATGGTACATACCTCCACCAGATTAATAGAGACAGGGACTGGGCCTCGGATTTCATTAGTAGAGGTCATTCTATCTACCAATACAGGAGGACACTTGCTTTGAAACTTATAGTCTTGGAGAGTGTCCTGAAGCACAAAGAAGTGAAATGACTTTCCTAGGATGACACAGCTAGTATATGTCAGAAGTAGGTCTTGAACCTAGGTCCTTCCCAGTTTTACACTGGCTCTCTGTCCATCACAGCAGGCTTCTCTGTGTGCAAGGCAGGGGAAAAAAGGAACAATCTCTTCCCTCTAGGAGTTTATATTCTATTGCATAAGATATGGGTCTTGTCTTCATGGACCTTAGAGTCTTAACAGGGAGAGAAGACATAGAGAAATTCCATTATTATATTGTTATATAATGATGCATTAGCAAGGTTGGGAACAAAGGGCCGGGGCATTTCAGAGTGAAGGCTCTTACCCATAGTGTGGCCTGGGGAGGGCTTCTTAAAGAAAATGGCATTTGATTTGTTTTAAAGGGTATCTGGGAATTCTAAAGGTGAAAGGGGAAAAGTATTCCAACCTTAGGGCCTAGAGTCAGAAGAGAACAATTGTACTGAATACAGTGAATGGAGGAAAAAGGAGATGAAGACTTACTGTTTCACTTTTGTGTATTTCCATGTTCAACAGGAAAGAAGAATAAGCTTCGAGTGTACTATTTGTCCTGGCTGAGAAATAAGATTTTGCGTAATGACCCTGAGATGAGAAAGAAACAAGGTTGGATCTCTGTGGGAGACTTGGAAGGCTGTGTGCACTACAAAGTCGGTAAGACTCTCCCTTCTTGACTTCCACTTCCTTTGGTATTATTAGTCATCAGGGAAATGGTCAGTGAGGAAAGGAAGAATTACAGCTTGAAATATAAGGGGAGGTGAGACTCGAAATCCTTCAGGAATTTTATGTCATATGCCTAACTCCATCAACTCAAAGGATAAGTAACTCCAGTTCACTTTGGGTTCCCCCTCCTCCTTTAATAGTTTAGCTAATCCAGTCTCCCCCGCCTCCTCCTAGAGCCAAAGTACTATCCAGCCAAAACTCTTGGAAATACTCTCAGGGAGACCTAGTTCTACCAGTTACTGTATGACCTGGAGGAAGTCATGTAACCTCCTGAGCCTTAGTTGGAAAGTTGGGAATAATTTTGCTACTCTTCCCTCCTAGAGTTCTTGGAAAGCTCCACTGAGGTTCTTTTGCATAAGAAGGCAGGAGCTATATAAATGTTAGCTCGCTATTCTCTGCTTCTTTGTATCAGGAAAAAAGGAAAAGTTTGTATGTGAATAGCACTTCAAGGTTCACCAAGTGTTTCTCAATAGTCTTGGCCTATTGCAATATTACATCCATTTTACAGTTGAGGGAACCAAGAGATACTCAGGGTCACACAGCTCATAAGTATATGAGTTAAGAATTCAACTCAACTCAAATGTCTATTAAGCATCTGTTATATCCAACACAGTGTGTGAGACAAAAAGGGCACAAAGACAAAACTGAAACAGCCCTGTTCTCAAGGAGCTTATTTTTGACTAAGGAGAGTACCGTGTTTCCCTGATAATAAGACCTATCCCGAAAATAAGCCCTCCCCTTACTGTGTAAGATTCCTCTAAAATAAGCCCTCCCCCGAAAATAAGCCCTATTGAGATTGCTACTGTAGTGAAGGTGATCCCCTGCGCTACACGCTACATTACGGTACCCTCTGTATGCACCGTCCTCCCCCCCCCCGTGAAATGCACGCCGCGCTCCAAGCTGCATCCAATCAGAGCTGCAGCAGTGAGCGCATCATCCTGTTCTTCCCCAGTGATTTGCTTATTGAATAAAGGTACATTTTTTTGTTCACATTTACCTGTTTATTAAAATTGCTGTCAATGTTCATTAAAATAAGCCCTCCCCTGAAAATAAGCCCTCTGGTGTTTTTCTGTCCAAAAAAATAATAAGACAGTGTCTTATTATCGGGGAAACACGGTATGTATGCAAATAAGGAAATACAAGGTAATTTAAGTGAGGAAGGAGACAGTACCTATAGCTTGAGAGAATCAAGGAAGGCTTCAGTAGGGTGGTGGCACTTGCCCTGGGCTTTGAAGGAAGGAAACACTCATATACATTATAACTCTTGAAGAAAATGGCATTTGTTTTAAATATTCTGAGAGATGGAGATGAGCAGAAAGTACATTTCAAGCATGGGGAACAGCCTAGTAGAACACTAGAGACTGGAGATGGAACATTAGGTGAGAGAAACAGCTGATAGACTAGTTTGACTAGAATGGCTACTATACATTTGAACCCCAGTATGCTGACTCCAAGTCTAGCACTCTTTCCACAATGCTTGATGCTTAGTCCAGAGCAGCACCTAGTACATTTGAGCTGGAATAGGGTCTTAGAACATGGAATAGCAAAGTTGGAGGGAACCCGAGAGCAGAGATTCTTTCCTTTTTTGTGTTGTCAACACTTTGGGTAGACTAGTTAAGGCTGTAGACCCCTTCCCAGAATCATGTTTTTAAATACACAAAATAAAATACATAAGGTTACAGAGGAAGCCAATACTATTAAAATAAAGATGTAATTTTCCCCATCTAAGTTTGTAGACCCCCTGAAACCATTTGGTCTGTGCTATCAAAATCAAATAGGAATAGGAGCCACTAAATTGTACTTGAGGATACCTGTGGACCATAGATTGATTTAGTTTTAAAATGTAATTTTATCTATGTTTTATTGTATTTTATTTATTTGTTAAATATTTTCCAATCACACTTGAATCTGCTTCCAGTTGCACTCAGAGTGTTGTATTTGGAACATGTTTGACACCTCTGCCTTAGAAAATAGAAAGATTATAGAATGACAGAGCAAGGAGTACCTTTGCAGGTTTGATCAAGTCGTTTTGATTTACATTTCTCTTACTATTAGTGAATTGAAGCATTTTTCAAATGGTTGTTTATAGCTTGCATTTCTTATTTTCAAAACTACCTATTGACCATTGATCCATAGGGGAATGGCTCTTGTCTTATATCTTTACATTAATTTTACAAATCATCAATATTTCCCAGAATTCTTTGCACTGTACTATTTTGCCTCCAGGCTTAAAACCTTGGAGTCATCTTTGATGCTTTCCTTTCCTTTACTTCCCATATCTAACCAGTCACCAAATCTTTTCATTTCTTCCTTGTAAATGTCTCTTGGAGTTTCACCCTTTCTCTCTGTACCCACTATCCTGCTCCATAAATTCATACTTAGTTTACTGCCTCTGGTTTCCCTGCCTCCAAGGGGGCACTTAAGTCTCTACTGTACAAAAATGCCAGACACCTATGGAGCTTGAGAGGCAAACAATGTAGAAAGGGGCCACTGACATACCTAAATGGGTAGCTATTTTCTCAGGTTCTCCTTGTGGCCCAAAATGTCTAGCTGACTCAATAGCTCTGCCTTTATCCTGTGAGCAAAACAGACCTAGTCTGGCCTAAGCTGTCCATTTGATGCAGTATCAGTGCTAAGGGCATTGATCCCATCTCCACTGATCCATTTATATTCATTTACATTTAGCTGTGTCTACGCAGACAGTCTGAAGGGGAGAAATGAAGCAGTGAAACAGATCATTTAGGCAAACACCACCTCTCTTCTCCATATGAGTGTAGCTGCTACCCAAACAACCCTTTCAGGGATTATGAACCCAGAGGGTAAAGAGACCAACCCCAGAAGTTACAGTAGCTGAGCTGCCTCCTATAAATTTAGTGGTTCTGTAATTTCAGTTCAATTCACTTTGAAAATATTTATTGAGCACCTTTTATGTGCAAGGTCCTGTTCTAGGCACTGGGAATACAAAGACAAAGGTTAAATAGCTCTGGTCTTAAGGAGCTTAGGTGTGCATGATTTACTATGCACAAGTAATTAAATACAAAGTGTTTACAGAGTCATACAGAGCTACTTTCCACTTCTGTGAATTCATTCAGTGAGGGAGAGTGTTTGATTCTTGGAGCAGGAAGGCAGTAGTTGTCATTAACCTGGTGAGGGCACCACTGTCCCCCTCACAGCCCAGGCTTCTAGGCCCATTTCTAAACTGGCTTTCATAGCACAGAGCTGAGCTGTTGTCAAGAAAGCCAGATGAGGCCTCTATGTAGCAGACCAAGACAGCATAGCCATGGGGAGCCAGGTCATTTGGGTGGCTTTCCTGTGTGTAGCTACTGTTTGTGTTCCCCACGATTAGGTGTACCCCTAAGGGAAGCCTTGTCCTCCACTGGGAGTTACTAGAGATCTCAAGGACTGCCGGTATCGGCGTATCACAAAGTCAATAGTTACATCCTTGATAACTCCATCGGGGCTCTCTCCTATTCTCCTGGAGTTAACCTGTAATGACACCAACTGTCCTGCAAATCTGAACAAGTGGCTCACATTTATATTGGTTTCTATAAGTTTTATAAAGCACTTTCCTCAGAACCCTGTGAGGTAGGTCCTACAGGCATTATTGCTCCATATTACAGGTGAGGAAACTGAAGCCCAGAGAAGCAAATGGGACTTGGCCAGGATTGAAAAACAAATAAATGTCAAAGTCAGGGTCCCCAGGCCTCCTGACTCCAGGTCCAGTATTCTCTCCTTAATATCTTATGTGTGGATGAATGATCACCAACAAATTCATCCTTGGAGGGGTAGGGAAGAGAGAAGATAGGGAGACAGACACTCCCAGGTGCAACTTGTTTTTGATTAAGGCAAGGACCTAAACCTCTCAAGGCTACAGTAAACCCATTTCTTTCTTTGTGTCTCCCCACAGATATAAATACCACCCAAGTTGCCCCTGAATTGCTAGGGAACTGTAGAAGATTGATTTTACAATTAATAATGGGCAAGGAGGCCCTTTCTGAGATGTCTAAGGGGCCAGAAATAGCTGATGTCCGCAGATTCCTCAGGGCCCCAAACTAGGCCATCTTCCATAGCTTGGCAGAAGCTCAGCCCTTCCTTAGCCACTTTTTCCCTTTGCTAGGAATGTTTTTTCTTCTTCCTTACTTATTCTAAAGAAATTCTTGTGCTTTTTTCATTAAAATCTCCCAATTCTCTTTTCTCCCTCCAAAAAGAAAAAAAAAATAATGATCCTGATTACAAATGGGGCAGGGAAAAGTTCTTTGACAGCATCAGCCAAAAAGATGGGAGTATTTGGGGTGGAAAGGCTGAGCTGCTATTTGAATGAGCCCCTGTATTCTGACTTTGTCCTCTTTTACTGTAAAGAGAGGTCTGCCCAGAACATTTTCATTAAAGGATGCTTCACCTGCACAATCAATGTATTTCAGCTGAGACCTAGACTAGACAACTTTCTTCCTCAGACAGAAAGAGCACATGGCTTGCTTACTTGTCAGTTGCAGTCTTGTCTGGTTTGACTCACTTTCAGTATGGCTGCTAATTTGGGCCGACAGTTCTGGTTGGCATCACGCTCAGAGTCCTGACATCCACGGTACTGAGCTTGTCCTCGGAGCCCTCTCTTTTCCTACTTGTTCATGCTTCTGCTTTTACAGCAGGGTCCCCCAAATGACACCAGAGACATTCTGATTGGAATGAAGGCATCTAAGAGCTTGCAGTGACAGATATGCTTTGATATGAGTCCAGATCTCATTGTTCTCCTCTCAGCATATCCCAATTGCTATGTAACTCCTGTCTTTGAATTGAGGAGCTACACAAGGTAGGCCTGTGTGACAGGAGATAAAGGCTACCCTCAGTTTTGGTTCTCCTCCAACATGCTCCAGAGCTGAGCTCTCCAGTGCCTGATGCATTGCAAACCAAGTGCTAAAACTCTGCTGTCAAACTGACGTAGAATGATTTCTTGGCAAGCAGGTTGGCATGCGGACATGTTCAAACTTCAAAAAGATTGTTCTGTTGCTATTCATTTCAGAGACAGGACTGAAATACTTCAACAAGAATCCCTATCAGTCAATAATAGGATCAGATTCCTACTCTTAAATGAAAACTTGATCATTTTCCTCTGTCTACCTCTCTTTCTCCCTCTTTCCCTCCCCTAATCTCTGCCCCAACCATCTCTTTCAACTGGCTGCATTAGTAGGTGAATGGCAGGTCAGTTGTCTGGCTTCTTATAGGCCTCATCTGAGAAAAGTGGCTGGACAGTCTTGGACATTCTCCCTTTCCCTACTCATGTAGTTCCTATTTATCGTAATCCAACTTCCAGATTATGATTATTAAGAGGTTGATGATATACACTATGGATTATCGTGTTTCCCCGATAATAAGACACTGTCATTAATTTTTTTGGACAGAAAAACACCAGAGGGCTTATTTTCAGGGGAGGGCTTATTTTAATGAACATTGACAGCAATTTTAATAAACAGGTAAATGTGAACAAAAAAATGTACCTTTATTCAATAATGAATTCAATAAAGAACAGGATGATGTGCTCACTGCTGCAGCTCTGATTGGATGCAGCTCGGAGCGCGGCGTGCGTTTCACCTGGGGGGGGGGGACGGTGCATACAGAGGGTACCTTAATGTAGCGTGTAGCGCAGGGGATCACCTTCACTACAGTAGCAATCTCAATAGGGCTTATTTTCGGGGGAGGGCTTATTTTAGAGGAATCTTACACAGTAGGGGGAGGGCTTATTTTCGGGATAGGTCTTATTATCGGGGAAACACGGTATTCAGACTTCTTTCTCCTTTCTAGTGCCTAGAACTTTTTGTAAGGTACCCCATGGATTTTACTTATGTGTCAGGGTGTTATAGTGGATACGGCTCTGGACTTGGGATTTAAGAAGATCTGAGTTCAAATACCAGTTTAGACATTTGTTAGCTGTGTGACCCTGCACAAGTCACTTGTTGGCCCAAAATAGGTCTTACTTTCCTCACCTATACAATGAAGGGGTTAAACTAGATGACCTCTAAGGTCCACTTGAGCTCCAAGCCTGTGGTCCCTACCTCTGTGCCAAGCCCTTCTCAATCTACTTTGCTAGATTATCATACAACTGCTGCTTCTTTGTCTGGGTTTACTCTATCCTGGACGTTCTTCTCTTTTCATGCAGTATAATGATCGAAAGTTATGTTGACTCAGTGAACCATTATTCCCAGCCTGGGATCAGAGTTGGGGGAGGCAACAGCTGAGTGTGCAGCTTTTTGCATTACCTGCTCTTTGTCACTTTGTCACTACCCTGAAACTGTCACATACTTTACTACCTTGGGGAAGAACTAAGACTCAAGGCCCCAACCTCTTTTGCTGACATTGACCTATCTGAATTATCTTTATCTCATGAAGGAAGTTACCAATAAAAGTTGACCCTGCCTTGAAGCCATCAGAGATTAGCCAGCCAACCCAGCAGTGCCACCCTGACACACTTATAACAACTTTTAATTCTCTTTGTCCCAAGTTTTGCCTTGTTAATCCGGGTAAAAGCCCAAACAAAGAATTTTCCTTTCAACACTATCTCTTGGTGAGCTCATTATTTAGCCATGGGCTCTGGATGGCTCTAAGATGTATTTATCCATCCTTAATTTCTCTCCTGAATTCTAGTCATCCAGTACCAACTGCTAGTGGGATATTACCTCCTCAGTATACTATAGGCACCAGAAACTTAACACATGCAAAACAGAACTCATTCTCTACCCCCCTACTCCTACCCCACCTCTCTGCTCCAGATAGCCTCTTTGTGGTAAGGTTACCATCATCTTTCCAGAAACTCAGGTTCCAGGAGAGGGAGGGGGAGAAAATTTGGAACTCAAGGGATCGTGAAAATGAATGTTGTAAACTAAAAGTAAATAATTAAAGTTTTAAAAAAGAAAAGAAACTCAGATTCCCCACCTCAGAGTCATCTGGGATTCTTCTTCTTCCTCCCCACCACCCCCCATCAGTTTATCAAGCCTACTTCCACAACTTGCCCCCTTTCCTCCCTCACAGTTTTCACAGTGGTTCATTCTTTTATTCACTCTCACCTGGACTATCGAAATAGCCTCTTACTTGATCTCCTTGGTTTCAGCCTCTTCCTTCTCCAATGGATCCCTCACATAGCTGCCAAAATAATCTTCCTAAACACAAGTATCACCATGCCATTCCTCCATTCGAAACGTTTTAGTCATTCCCTATTTTCTCTAGAATCAAATGTGAACTCCTCAGCTTAGAATATAAAGTCCTTTATAATCATTGCCTTCCACATGAAACTATGTTCCAAGCAAATTGGTCTCCTATCCACTCTCCAAACTAGGCAAATGCCTTTGCAGAGACTGGACCCCAAGTCTGGAAAAAGCTTGCTCCTCCTCGCTGCCTCTTAGAATTCCTAGTTTCCTTCAAGGTTCAACTCAAATGCTAAATCCTAAGTGAAGTTTTTCCTAATCCTGACGGTTACTTAGTGCCCCATCCTCTAAAGGCCTTTATTTATTTACTTATCCTTTTACATTTTCCTTTTCCCTTCGAATATAAACTCCCTGAGGAAAGGGCTTTTTATTGTCTTAGTAATTTGCCCCACCTCCCCCAAACTGAGCACTGTGCCTTACACAATAGGCTCTTAATCCTTTTTTGTTTAATTGGATTGAGAACCAGAAATAGACAACATTTCCATGCAAGGCTTGACCCAAATGCTGCTGATTTACATGCCATAGATCCTTTCATGCAGACTGGACTCTAGCCAAGCAGCTTCACTCACAAACAGCTGGTTCTTGATTTTTAACTCTTTGTCATTGTCATCTTTTTGTCTGTTGTAGTTAAATATGAGAGGATCAAATTTCTCGTTGTTGCTCTGAGGAATTCAGTTGAGGTCTATGCGTGGGCACCAAAACCGTACCACAAGTTTATGGCCTTTAAGGTGAGTGAACCATGATCTTGTCCTTCATCCCTTTTAGGATATGTCATCAGCAATTACTCTTGGGTAGTAGGAACAAGAAGATGCAAGATTCTTCCAGTCTGAATAGATGTGACTACTGTAGAACAATTCTATCTGTCTATTCTGGAATAGTCAGTGGGACATTTATAATACTCCATAAGTTAGCACCATGGTACTTAAAGAGACAGAACTGGACTTATAATTTCATTAGTATAGGGAACTCCCACATGAAGAAACTCCATTTACTAATAGAGGTTGGCAATTTCTCTGCAACTTTATAGTCTTAGAGAGCTGCACAGTGCATACTAAGAGGTTAAGTGACTTCCACATACATAATCAGTATATGTCAGAGGCAGGGCTTGAACCCAGATCTTTCTGGTTTTAAGGCCAGCTTTCTATCCACTCATTTTAAGTGGAGAATGAGAAAGCACAGATTTGAGGATAAAAAATGAAAAGAGATGCCAAAGGTAAAAAATGAAAATTGGCAATGATTCTATCAACATAGAGGCAAACAAGAGTTTCCATTTTATGGGAGAGTTCATTCCATTCATATTCACAGTTATGATTATTAACTGTGTATTTCCCTCTATCCCGTTTTCCCCCATTTATACTTTTTTCTCTCCTTTCACCTTGTCCCTCCTCACCAGTATTTTGCTTCTGACCACTTCTTCCCTCAATCTGCCCTCCCTTCTACCAGCCCCACTTTCCCCCTTTTTCCCCTTTCCTCTCCCACTTCTCTATAGGTTTAGATAAATTTCTATATTTCTGTTCTATTTCTGTGTGTGACATTCCCTCTTTGAGCCAAATCCAATGAGAGTAAGGTTCAAAGAATGCTTACCCCCTCCTATCTTTTCCTTTGCTGTAATAGGTCTTTTGTGCCTCTTCCTGTGATGTAATTTACCTCTTCTAATTCCCCTTTCCTCCTCTCCCAGTACAATCCCTTTATTCACCCCCTTAATTTTTTTTATATCATCACATCAAAGTTAACTTATACCCACACCCTCTGCCTATGCAGACTTCTAACTGCTCTAATAGAGATATAATTCTCAAGAGTTACAAGTATCTTCCTATGTAGGGATATAAACAGTTTAATCTTTTTGAATAACTGTTTACCTTTTTATGCTTCTCTTGAGTTTTGTATTTGAAGATTAAATTTTCTGTTCAGCTCTGGTCTTTTCATCAGGAATGACTGAAAGTCTCCTATTTGAGTGTCTATCTTTTCCCCTGAATGATTATGCTCAGTTTTGCTGGGTAGTTGATTCTTGGTTGTAATCCAAGTTCTTTTGCCCTCCAGAATATTATATGCCAAAGCCTCCAGTAGGAGGCTACTATAGAAGTAGCAAATGTAAAAGCTACTAAGTCCTGTGTAATCCTGACTGTGGCTCCTTGATATTTGAACTGCTTCTTTCTGGCTGCTTGCAGTATTTTCTTCTTGACCTGATAATTCTGGAATTTGGCTACAATATTCCTTAGAGTTTTCATTTTGGGATCTCTTTCAGGAGGTGATTGGTGGATTCTTTCTTTATCCTCTGTTTCTAGGATACCAGGGTAGTTTTCCTTCATAATTTCTCAAAAGATGCTGTCCAGGTTTTTTTTCTGATCATGGCTTTCAGGTAGTCCAATAATTCTTAAATTATCTTTTCTGGATCTATTTTCCAAGTCAGTTGTTTTTCCAATGAGACATTTTACATTTTCTTCTACTTTTTCATTCTTTTGATTTTGTTTGACTGATTCTTGATGTCTTATAAAATCATTAACTCTCACTTGCTCAATTCTAATTGTTAAGGAATTATTTTCTTCAGTGAGATTTTGTACTTTTAAAGGAGTTGTTTTCTTCAGTGAATTTTTGTGCTTCCTTTTCCAAGTTGTTGACTCTTTTTTTCATAATTCTCCTGCATAACTCCAATTTCTTTTCTCAGTTTTTCTTCTGCCTCTCATACTTGATTTTCAAAATCCTTTTTGAGTTTTTCCAAAAAAACTTTTTTGGGTTTGAGACCAATTCAGATTTCCTTTTGAAGCTTCACATGTAGGCATTTTGACATCATTGTCCTCTTCTGAGTTTGTGCTTTGATCTTCCCTTTCACCATAGTAACTTTCTATGGTCAGGGATCTCTTTTGTTTTTTGCTCATTTTTAAAAGTTAAGCTCTGCTCCTGGGGCATAGGACGCTGTCCCAAGCTTCTTGTGCTAGGGGTCAGGAGCTTGGTCACTGACTTTCTGTGCTGGGGCCTCAGGTGCTGGTGGCTTGCCCACTACACAGGGATAGTCTGGCCTAGTTGTACCTGTTGTGCCAGGGTTTCATGGATGGCAGTTTGCCTTCTGTGCTGGGGCTTCAGGCTTCACAGTTGGCCTGATGTGTCAGTACCCTGCTGAGCCAGGACTGAGTGACCTTGGTTACTGATCTATGCTGTGGCTAAGAGTCTCCTGCTGGCTTGCCCAGACACCATCTGCTCTGGGCTACATTCTCCATTTACCCAAGTGAGACAGACCTTTCCTGAAGTTCTTCTAAGTTATCTTAAGCTGGAAAATTGTTTCACTTGGTCTATTTTGTGGGTTCTGTGACTATAATCTATTGAGAGATTTTATTTAACATTGTTTCTGAGGGAAACTGGGGTGAGCTGAGGCAACTTCTTGGTTTCTCTCCGCCATCTTGGCTCTGCCTCTCAAGTATATGATTCTTAGGACTTGACCAGGGTTTAAAATTTAACAAGAAAATCTTGTAGCTTGTCTCATATGTACCCTGGAACCTACCTAGGACAACTTGATCCCCCCTGGGCTTTTTCCTTCCTTATTAATCTTATACTGGCTAATCCCTAGACCTCCATGACAAGTGATCTTTTCCTTGAGTTGAAGATGTTATTTCATTCTTTTTCACCATATTGTTTTATTATTACAGTCATTCCACTCACTTTATCAGAAGCCTCTGGCAGTTGACCTTACCGTGGAAAATGGACAGAGACTGAAAGTGATCTACGGCTCAGTAGCAGGATTCCATGCCATCGATGTTGATTCTGGGATGGTTTATGACCTATACCTACCAACTCATGTAAGATCGTCCCTTCTAATTCCTATAAATGATTATTTAATGATAATTGCTAGTTCTTCTAAAGTTTTTGAAAATGTCTGTCGGGCTTTTCTTATACTAACTACTGGCCTTGATAAGGGCATGCCCAACCATATCAGACATTGGCCATGGATAAAGAATGGCAACTCCTTAATCCTTCTGAGCTCCAGGTCATTAGATCATTCCTTAAAATGTAACGTGACTATTCTCTGTTAAGATGTCTTCAGCTGTGGAGAAACCAACAAGGGGAAATTATATTCTCAATATGATTTTTTTTACCACCAAGGATACATAATAATGGAAACTTTGGGGGAAATGTTTACTCCCTCCTAGATTCTGTGTTAGAAGAAAAGAATATTGAAACTAATCTGAGATGCATTCTAAATTTGAGGAGAGAAGATTTCAGAGGGTTCATAGGAAGGAAAGGTAGGGTCCCATATACCAAAATCTTACTTTGGAAGTCAGCTAAGAAGAGATGAGAAGTTTTCAAAAATTAAATATTAAAACCAAAAGGGAAATGATTCTAGTGAAGAGGGGAAAGATAATTATCTGAAGAGACCAATGTGGATGTATAGAAAACTTAAAGATGTGGCAGAGTTATTCACTTGGGGAAGCAGAGGAATGCTGTAGTTAGAGTTTATCTAGATTTCAGCACATGTTCAATAAATTCCCCCATGCTGTTATTCTTGGAGAAAAGATGGTGAGATGTGGCATAGACAATTAGATGGATTTGGATCTAGTTGAATGGTCAGTGTCAGCTTGGGAAAAAGTTGGATGGTGAGGTCCAGTGGTTTGATATCAACTTGGCAGGAGGTTCCCAATGGAGTGCCCAAGGGATCTATGCTTGGCCCTATTCTATTTAACATTTCTACCCATGGCATACATAAAGACACAGATGGTAGGCTTATGAAATTTGCTTAAGCCACAAAGCTGGGAGAAAGAGCTAACACTGGAAGACAAAGTCACAATCCAAAAAAAAGATGTTGACAGGCTACAACATGGAGCCAAATCTAATAAGATGGAATTTGCAAGGGATAATTGCAAAGACTTGGATAGATCAAAAAATCAAATTTACAAGTACAAGATGGAGGAGGCACCATTAGGCAGCAGTCTGGCAACCAACTGATCTTAGGCCATATTATAAAGACATAGTGTAATGGCATGCAAAGAGGCTTTCCAGAAGAACTGCTACTGTGAACAGCTTTTTTTTTAAGGTTCTGATTACTCAGTATAGTGATCACTCTATTCCATAACAAAAGCAAAACATCCATGGAAAATCCATGAAAAAAGGTACAGCATAATTCAAAATACAGCATTCACCATATTTCTACTTATCACAGAAAATCACAATATATTATTCACAACATAGTCTCAAAGTAAAATAGTCACTCTTAAGTTAATTCAATCAGTCACAAAATAGTCACTCTTAAGGTAATTCAATCAGTCACTTATCAGTAGTATCAAAGTACAGAGTCAAAGTCTTCCACTCTTGGGGCAAAGTCTTGATTAACTCAATCAGTCACTAATCAATAGCAATAGTAAAAGTACTCAAAGTACAATCAGTCACTTATTCAGCAAAGTCTTACTAAGTATCATACACAACATCCTCCACCCCTTAGGTCACTAGTAAACTACAATTCCATAATTACTCAGTACCCAAGGATAGGTCTTTTCATCTTGACTTGGGGCCTGTTCTCAGATTCCCTGGATCCCCTTCCATGGTCCCAGATTCTCCCTAGATTCAACAGATTGTCACCTGGGTTCAATGGCAGACAGCTCCCAGTTCCTTGAACAGCTCTCTGGGGAGGTCCTGCTCCACACTGGAGGTCACAGGGTCTGGTCCATGTCAGATCCTTCACCATTTCTGCTCCAAGGAATTCAAGGCTCAACCAAGCCACAAACAAACAAAGTCTCAGCATCCTGGTCATGCTTCAGTCACCTGGGCTCCTGGCTCCTGGCTCTGGGCTCCTGGGATCCTGTTCAGAAGAAGCTCCACCACCACAAGTTTTCAGAACTCAGTTCTCCATTCTTTTGTAGCTGTTCTGCCACCAGATCTCGGTCTCAAGGAAATTCTGACTGTGCCTCTCTGGGACCCCTCCTATATACACAGCATTACCTATTTCACTTCCCTAGCCAACTTCCTGTTACGTCAGTAACAAGGGACAGGAGTTCATACCTTCTGTTTCCCCATAGAGGCTTGATCAGTTACTAAGTGCTGAGTACCTGCTACTTTTGCCAACACAAAGGGATCTTCAAATTCAAAATTACATTACCATTACACATAGCTTCAAAAAAATCAAGAAACAATAGTCTTCCTTCTACTCCTTCTACTCCTTCCTTCTACTCTGCCTTTGATGTGCCTTGTTCCATTTCCTACAGGCAGTAAGCATAAAGGTGAGATCTGAACCCAGGCCCTCTGACTTCAGAGCCAGTAGTCATTTCACTGCACCACACTATCTTTTGTAATATGGAAAGCCTAAGAGAGCCAGATTGTTCCTCATCCTCAATGCAAACATGCTACCACCCTTTTTCTTCTCATTTAGGCTTTGCTTTTATTGAATGTGTTTTGTTGGTACTGAAATCCAAAAAATTCTCACCAGGAAGGATCTAGGAATCATCAACGGGATAAAATCCCTTCCTGAGCAAACAACTAGTGGGATTCCAAGCCTTTTGAGTGCTTGAAGAGGTAATGATGGGGGTGGCCAGGTAGCACAGCGAGTAAGAGCACGGCTCCAGTGTTGAGAAGACCTGGAGATCGAATCCTGGGCTCAGACACTTAGCACCCACCCAGAAACACCTGGCCGTGTAACCTTGAGCAAGTTACTTAACCCCAATTGCTTAGGGGCGGCCAGGTGGCTCAGTGAGTAAGAGCACCGGCTCCAGTGTCAGGATGACATGGGGATCAAATCTGGGTTCAGATACTCAGCACCACACCCAGAAATAACTGGCTGTGTAACCTTGAGCAAGTTACTTAACCCCAATTGCTTTAAAAAAAAAAAAGAGGTAATGATGATGATGAGAAGGAAGAACAGCAGGAGGTAGATGATAACAATAGTGAGGAGGAGAAAGAATAACAACATCTATTTCTCTGGTGCTTTATTAAGATTTACAAAGTACTTTCCTTTAAACAACCTGTAGTGAATAGAGTGCTAGACTTGGATTCTAGAAGATCTGGGTTGAAATTCCTCCTCTGACACTTGTTAACTATGTGGCCACAGGGTTCTCTGAGCCTCAGTTTTTTTTTCATCTGTAAAATGGCAATAATGACAGAGCCTAGCTCTCAGATTTACTGTAAGCTTCACGTGAACTAGTATATTTCAAGTACTTTGCAAACCTTAAAGTACTTCATAAATGTAAGTTACTATCATTATCCCCATTTTATGGATGAGGAAACTGTGGCTCAGAGAGGTGAAATGTCTTGCTCAAGGTCACTACGTACCAGAGCCATGATCTGAATGTAGGGTTCTTGACTTGACACAACTAATTCTTAGCTTGTATTAAGAGTCTGGCATCCTGGTCTAGTTGATAGTTCTGCTGTATTCTGCCCATCAGACCCCATTGGAGAATGATATTCATTCCTGAGTGCTACATCTCAGGCAGATCATTGATAAAGCTGGAAAATGTCCCAAACAGCAAGATCAATACAACAAAATGTAAACATGACCTTGAGGTCATGCCCCAGGAGGGCAGGATGAAGGAATTGAGGGTGACAAAATAAGACTCAGGAAGCAAAATTGTGAAGGGCTTTCATATATGAGAGGGATTAGACTTGTTCTGCTTGGCCCCAGAGGGTTGAGGGTTTGGAGAGGTGTCCAAGCTGTCCACAAGCAGAACGGGCACCTCTGGAGATAGTGGGCTCTCTGTAACTAGAGGTCTTTAAGCAAGACTGGCTAATGACTTGTCGGTGATACTGTAGAGGGGATTCTGGGTCAGGTATGAATGACTTGGACTAGATTGCTTTAAAGTCCATTCCAGTTCTGAAATCCTGTAATTCTTATCACTAACAGTCTATGATTCCAAGTCCCTGGCTCTTTTACTCTTTTCTATCCTACCAGAAGAGAACATTTTCTAATTACTATATAAGATAGGGGAGTACAGGAGGACAAAATTAAGCCTTAGGCCTTTTAAATCACTCCTTTTTACAGCAGATACCCAGCCTAATTAGGATAACTCATGTATGTACCAAAATAAATTTTTAATCTGAATGCCCCAATATCATCGGCCTCTCAGGAGAGCGTGGATGTCGTTCCTATGGGTTCTTCCTTTTTAAAACAGAACATCCTAAAAATAAATGCTAGCTTCAAGCTGCTGGATCAGAAATGCTATGCTTCTTCGAGGGGACCCCAAACTGTTCAGAGGCTTTGCTTACTTTAGGGATTGTGAAGAGACAAGAATTAGCTTTTGGTGTCTATAGTTCAGTCTCATTGGAAAATGCCTACATCGAGACCTGCTGGCTCTCTCCTGGTCTTACACTAGCACCTGAACTCTCTTCCTCTCCTGCCCTTCACCTCTCCTCTGAACCAATAGCTCATGGGAGTACCAAGGCAACACATTAAAATCAGTCTCCGACTCTGGATCCCAGTTTTAGTTTTGCGGATAGTAGTGGCCGAGACATGGACTCAAGCACCTGGCCTGAGTGCTCTCAGTTTGGCAAGGACAGCTTCTACACTCCCTGTGGTGGTCAGTAAATGGGATTGTGGATGTGGGGGTGGAGGGATTGGGCTGGGTTAAAAGAAGCCCTTCCCCATGTTACTAGTTTGGAGATGGTACCTAAAAGCTTGATGATGTTTACTTTGGGGGAAAATACTTGACTGGGAAAATATCTAGTTCTGGAATTCGATTTTGTCACATACTACTGTTGTATGCAGCAGGAGAGTTAGAAATGCTGGGATGTTCTCTCATGCCTCAAACATCTCTCTTGGTAAATGATCTGGATGTTTGTTATCTTTTTTTCTGTATAGTAAATCTTTCACATTTAATTCCTGACCTTATCCAATTGTTATAGTCTACTGAGTATATAGTAGGGATGGTTTCTTTGGTCAAATATCACATAGGAAATTAAATATCCACCAAAGATGTCCACATTTAGCAAAATGAAATATTTGAAGCTTAGCACACTTTAAAAATGTCTAATGATTCTATTTCTAGTTTGATTAGAAATTCTTCTTAGACTCTAAATGATTCATAAAGAATGAACGAGTTTAGGGTGTGTACTCAGGCTTGGTGTCTATTATCTTAAAGTCTTCCTATGATGAACCGATTAGCTGTTGGCTGGCCCTTGCAAAAAATCCTTTTTGAATCAAATGAGACCTCTTCTTCCATGGTTTGTAAACACCAGTTCCCTGAGAAGAATTCAGGAGATTCCTCTGTGTCTGACATCCACCTCAACTTCTTCTGAGCTAGGATTTCCTATCAAAATAAAATGAACGATTGACAGGGACTATTTTATGAACTCTAGCATAATAACAGAAAAGAGATTCTTTCCATGCTTTGGAGAGAAAAGCATACAGTCTTGTTCTGAAATAGATGTTTCTTTTCCCTTCCCTGAACTGTATACCTGCTTTGTGTTCATTGCACTTGCCAAATTCCTTTGATTGATGTAGGCACTGGGATTGTAGTCAGTCTGGTCATCTAAATCCTTATAAAATATCATTCCAGATACAGGGGAGCATTCAGCCACATACTATCATCATCCTGCCCAATACCAGTGGCACAGAACTTCTGCTCACCTATGAAGATGAAGGTGTCTATGTTGACATATATGGACATTTCACTAAGGAATCAATTTTGCAGTGGGGAGAAACACCAGCATGTGTGGGTATGTATGAGACATAGTCCCCACCCAAAAGATTTGGTAGAGACTTCCTAAATGTTCAGATAGTTATCATGAAAAAAGAGCTTGTCTATGGCTTCACACATCCTTTCATTGGGGAGGCTCAGCCTGCTGGCTGCTAAATATATATTCTGTGCTTCATTTGGGGCAAGGACACACTTTGGGATGTTGGAGTTGGTGTTTGTTCACAATAATCACATCACAGCCTGATCAGATTTGATTCTATAATCATATATTAATTTTGATTTTGTTTACTCTCCATGCAGGATTTATATAGACAGTGAAAATGCACACCACCACCCCACTTCCAGCTGATTTATTCCTGTATCTGCCTTTGTTAAAGAGACCAGCACATAGAAAGGGGGAGGAAATGTTTACATCCTTCACAGTAGTATTTCATGTAGAAATATTTCACAGGCTCGTAGGATCCTAGATATATCAGGCACAGAGAACACAAAATACCAGGAGTTTGTACTCAAGTCCATAAAAGCTCAAGAAAACTGACCTTCTTTCTCTAATGAACTCCATTCCCCATCTCACCCAGATTGTAGTCATAGCATCATGGGACTATGGAATTTAGAATTTAAAGGGACCTGTGAGATTATCTAGTCTAGGGCTTCTTAAACTTTCCACTTGCGATCCCTTCAGCACTTCTTAAACTATGGGTCTCGACTCTTTTGGTCATGAAGGGGTTGTAACCCAGTTTTAAGAAGCGCTGAATTCTAGTCTACCCTTATTTTATTTTTTTATTGTTTATTTGCTTTTTACTTGATAACTTCAGCTGTTTTATACCACAGTCATCTCCCAATATC
The DNA here is from genome assembly GCF_028583685.1 of Petaurus breviceps papuanus. NCBI lineage: Eukaryota > Metazoa > Chordata > Mammalia > Diprotodontia > Petauridae > Petaurus > Petaurus breviceps. Next base: position 1,295,048 of record NW_027187182.1, read on the forward strand.
TCCTTCCAGCTCCCCTTCATGGAATCTTTCTAATAAAGCTGCAAAGCCAAATATACTATCCAGACAGTTCATAAAAACTGAGATTGCATGTGCAGTATTCCATACTTGTCTCCTACTTCTCTATTGAAAGGGGAGGTGTATGCTTCCACATCTGTGTTCCAGGATAAATATTGGTCATTGCAATTAATCTGAACTCAGAGATACCTTTGAGTATCATTTCCATCATGGTAGTCGTTATAGGTGCTTTTCCCTCAGTTCTACCTTGCTTCATAGAAGTTCTCCCCACGCTTCTTTTGCAGAGTACAATAATATTCTATTAAATTCATGTACCGCACTTGTTTAGCCATTCCCCAATGAAAAGACATCTACTTTGTGTCTAGTTCCTAGTCCAAGTTTGACAGAACCAGTCCTTTAATTAAGGGGATTTGTTCTGTGAAGTTTGGATTCAGTCAAAGGGCTGCCCTTGAGAACCTCGAGGGCCCCATGTGGCCTTGAGGCTGCAGGTTCCCCAATCCTGGTCTAGTGCCTTGCCCCACCACAAAGAAGTACTGCTATGAATGTTTTCATGTATATGGGACCTTTCTTTGTATCTCTTACCTCCTTGGGAATACCCCAAGAAAGAAAGGAAGTTGCCTTGACTGTTCATGCTTGTGGGTACAAGTCCTTTGTGTTTTGTATTTTTAGTCAGGTGCCCTCCTGATATCTGACTCTCCCAGAAGTGTCATTCGTTACTCCCTTTTGTGTTAGGATCAACCATTCCATAGTCTTCTTTATTCTCTCTTGAACTTTCTCTACTCGTTTGATTATATTGGGCTCTATTTGGCCTTAAGCACTAGTGACAGGTTTAGGGTGAATGGACTTCATTGTCACAACCTTTGATATTTTTCAGTTGTGCAATTCCACTATTTTTCAGATGAGGAAACTGAGGTCCACTGAGGGGAAGTAGCCTGCTCAAGGTCACCTAGATACTAAATAAGAACTGCCCTCCTTTATCATAAAAACTTTCCATACTTGCTTAACAGCCCAATTGAACCTAGGAGCACTGTGTTGGTCTGGATATTTTCTTGGTGTTCAGACACTTGAGAAAATTCACTTGGTCGGTTGTGTTCTGTGCAAACCAGAGACACTGGAGGAGTGTCACAAACAGGCCCAGAGAACCTGCAACCAAATATGCCCATCTGGCTAGAAGATTCCTGTTACTCTGAAGCCCATAAACAAATTCTCTCCACTCTTCACCCCTACCCCATGATGGAAAGTTAGATGTCTGGACTGCAGCCATTTAAGTAACCTCCTGATCAGTTCCCCAGACATTCTGACTTTGCCCTTGCATTAGACTCATACATTCCATACACTTGCATAGACCCTCTCGACCTTTCTCTCTCTAGCTCAGTTAGGTTGGGCTGCATGTGGCAGTGAGGACATTGGTGGCACAGTTAGGGCAAAAGTACTTCTTTGGCATGAGTGTTTATGGTTTCCAACAGTGAATGTGTCCAAAAAGAAGGGATTCTGTGACAATATTTTAAAAAGTGCCCTGAAAACATGTCCCCAATTCTTCAAATAGGTGAGAGCCCAGAAAAGGTTGAAAACCATCAGCTCTCAAGGAGCCCATTTTCAGTGACAGAGAAGGCAAAGGCTCACAACATAATTGACAGATCTGGGGCAAGGAAACCTAAAAATAACAAATCTGGGTCTAATCTTTACAGTGACATCTCTGTAACCAACATGTTCATCAGAAACGGAAATAAGGAGGTTCATTTCTACTAAGAAATAGAAAAAAGTTCACTCTGTTAGCACTATTTGATACTTAATTGTAGGGATCAAAGGAGTGGTGAGAAATTATAGGATAACAGTCAGAGATCTTGAACTGGAAGTGACTTCAGAAGCTGTCCAGTTCAACCTCCTCATTTTTACAGAGAAGGGAACTGAGGCTCAAAGAGGTTAAGTGACTTACTCAGGGTCCCACAGTTAGTAAGTATCAGAGACAGGATGTTGAACTCTCATTTCTGGATCCACATCCAGCACTCCTGTGTCTTCTAATTCAGGCCCCTGTCCTTAGGCACAATACCTGACCCCAAAAGTTAAAATATTTCATCAACATAGATCTATCAGAGCTGAAAGAGAAGAGAGACCCCATCTAATCTAGCCCTGGCTTTATACAAAAGGGGGAGAAGGGACATGCCTAAGGTCACTCACCCAACCATTGGCAAAATTGGAACAAGAACCCAGACTCCTTACTCCTAGTCAGTCCAGTGCTTCTTTTACTCTGGCGTGAAAACTTTATTGATAAGGCTCCCCTTGGGGCGGCCAGGTAGCACAGCGAGTAAGAGCACCGGCTCCAGTGTTGAGAAGACCTGGAGATCGAATCCCGGGCTCAGACACTTAGCACCCACCCAGAAACACCTGGCCGTGTAACCTTGAGCAAGTTACTTAACCCCAATTGCTTAGGGGCGGCCAGGTGGCTCAGTGAGTAAGAGCACCGGCTCCAGTGTCGGGATGACCTGGATCAAATCCGGGCTCAGACACTCAGCACCACACCCAGAAATAACTGGCCGTGTAACCTTGAGCAAGTTACTTAACCCGGATTGCTTTAAAAAAAAAAAAAAGATAAGGCTCCCCTTGTCTCCCCCAAAGGACGTTTGATCTTTAAAAGGGGACAAAGTAATGTAACATCTCTAGTGTGGGGTTCCAGGCATCCAGCACAGTGTAGTGGTGGGATGGGGGTGGGGTGAATGGGAAGAAATGTATGCAGGGGAATTAGTTTCTAATGCTTACCTAATTATGGAGGTAGTGAACCCGTAATTATCTTCTGGAGTAGAAGGGTATCATGGCATGGACAATGATCCTAAAGCCCCTCCAGCTTGGCCTCAGACTCTATTGGTTATGCTTTTCTTAAAGTTAATAGAATTTTATAGACTTCTCCTTATGTATATGTAAAATAAATGATAGATGATGAAGCAGCTGCCTGCCTCCTGACAGAAAGGTGATAGACTAAAGATGCAGAATGAGAAACATATTTTCAGACAAGGTCAGTGTGGGAGTTTGTTTTGTTGGACTATTCATATTTGTTATAAGGGTTTGGTTTTGTCTTTTTGGTGGGAGGGAGTGAAAAAGAAAGAAAAGAAATTTTTATTAACTGGAAAAAAGCAAAATAAAATGAAAGTTACATAAAAATAAAATAAGAATAAAATAGATGAATTCTAATTTCCTATCCACCTCTAAAATAATGATTTTTAAAATTAAAGTAATTGGTTGGTAGGTTTTGATAAAATAAAATAAATGATAGTATTGTGAAAAGACATTTGGATTTTAGGTTGAATCTGTAAAATTAATAATAGCTGGCATTTATATAGCATCTTAAGGTGTGCAAAGAGCTTTACAAAAATTTTATCTCATTTGATCCTCACAAAAACCCTTGAGGTGGGTGCAATTATTATTCCAATTTTACAGATGAGGAAACTGAGGCAAACCCTGCTGCTGTTAACCCTGCTGCCACAAAATATAGTGATAGTTGAGACTTTTCCATTAAGTAGCCTGGAAGCTATCAAAACCAGAAAAAGTCCTTGGAGGACTCTTTGGGCAAGTGACACTAAAAGAACAGCTCCCTTTTTGAAGTACCTTCCTAGCAGATAAGACATAAATAATTGTGACCCTCTCTGAGCACTGAAAAGGGGGTGTGCTATGGAGTCACAACTCCTAAAATTCTGGAATAATCAATTTCTAAGTGCACCACCTTGGGCAGCTAAGTGGCTCTGCAGTGGATAGAGCACCACACCTAGAGTCAGGAAGACCTAAATTCAAATATGACCTCAGACATTTACTCTGTGACCTTGGGCAAGTCACTTAGCTCTGTTTGCCTCAGTTTCTTCATCTGCAAAATGAACTGGAAAAAAATGGCAAAGTACCCCAGTATCTCTGCCAAAGAAACCCCAAATGGTATCACAAAGAGTCATATATAACTGAAATGACTGAACAGCAACAGTTAAGTTCAAATCTGACCTCAGAAACTTAGCTGTGTGACCCTGGTCAAGTCACTTAACCCTGTTTACCTCAGTTTCCTCATCTGTAAAATGAGCTGGAGAAGGAAATGGCAAACCACTCCAGTATCTTTGCCAAGAAAACCCCAAAGGGATCACGAGAGTCAGCATGACTGAATAAAATAACTGAACAACTCTTTGATGCCAGGCCACTGTCTGAGACTCATTTTATGGAGAAGAAAACTAAGGCTGAGAGAAGAGTGTCTGGAGTAGGTTGTAAACTCTGGTCTGGTCTTCCTGACTCTTGGCTCAGTGCTCAATCTGCTGTGCTACTGTGCTGCCTGTTAACATTAGGGAAAGAAATGCAGAAGAAGCCCTCAAATCAAGACCTGAAATAGGGTAGGGCACTGGCCCACTTTTCAGGAAGCTCTGAAACCATCATATTTTCTTTTCCCTTACTTTGAGTCTTGCCGATAAGTAATTTCAAACTCAAAATTGTGTATTGCAACTTCAGAAAAGCCCTTCTAAATTTCTCCCATTTCTTAAGTTGGAATTATTAACCAATTTAATATCATGTTAATTAGCTGCCCTTTTTTTGCAACAACAACTGATCTATATTTTTTCTACCAGAAAAATCCAATGAATTAAAACTTCCCACAAATCCAGGTATACACAATGAGAAGAGCTCCCCCAAGTCAATGTTTGACATTGTCCTGAGCCCTAATAAATCTTTTTTTTTTTTGTAGTTTGAGGGTTTATTTAACACAAATAAAAATGTGAAAAGCTTTTTTACTCATTTTCTTCACTCCTCAGTCTAGCGTTTGGATTGGTGATCTTGATGGCTAGCTGAGCTGCTCTCTCAACAATAACTTTGCGATTCTTAGAGGAAACATTGTGAGTAATCTCAGAACAGTACGATTTGTTGCACATCAGGAGCACTTATAGCTCTTTGACATTGTGCACCAAAAATTTCCTGAATCCACTTGGCAGCATGTGTTTTGTCTTCTTATTGTTTCCATAACCTATATTGGGCATCAAGATCTGGCCCCTGAATTGCCTTCACACCCTGTTGTCAGTGCCTCTTGGTTTATGCCAGTTTCTCTTGAACTTGACATATCTGTCAGACTGGTGCCGGATGAACTTTGTGGTCCTCTTTTTGACGATTTTCGGCTTCATAAGGGGTCTGAGGGCGGGCATGGTGCCAGTGAAGAGATAGCGGCCCCTCCACAGGAAGCGTTGACAGAAAGAGAGAGAAGGCCTAATAAATCTTTACAAAAAATAACTTTGGTTGGGTGGCTAGGTGGTGCAGTGAATAGAGCACTGGCCCTGGAGTCAGGAGGACCTGAGTTCAAATCTGGCCTCAGACACTTAACACAAAAAACTAGCCATGTGATCTTGGGCGAGTCACTTAGCCCCAATTGCCTTCCAAAAAGCAAAAAATAAAAATAACTTCGTCTCTCTGAACTTTCCATCAACCGTATGAAGAAATGTTAAAATACCAAGGTGTAGTATCAAAACTCAGGCAGTCTTTAACTAAACAGTCTATGGTTTGGAAGGTTATGAGACCTCTTTTCCCCAGTCCCAGCTAATACAATGCAATACATCATATATTTGATGGTAGGTTAGACTTATAAGTTGTGGTAAGCCATGCATTGATGTGTCTGTCTTAAAAGTTTTTCTATCAGATTTTGCTTTTAAGACCATGCTGGAAACCATGTGATAGCAAAACCTTGGGCCTGGCAAGTTTTAGCACACAGCTGAGAAATCTTTGTTTAATTAACAAAACATGCACATACTATTTGTAATCAAATGTCAGTAGGTATGGAGATGCCAACAAACTTGGAATATTTTTTTAAGTGTTTTATTGGCATTCTTTTGTATTTCTTACATTACTGTCACTTCCCAGTGACCCTCTCTGCCCAACAGGGCCCCTCTTTTAACAAATTAGCCCAGTTGAAAAAAACAAATCAATACATTGACTATGTCTAAAATTGTATGCCACATTCTGCACATGAAGTCCCTACCTCTCTCCTGATTCTTGGAAATCCAGTCATATCTCATAAGGTTATTGTGAGGCTCAAATAAGAAAAATGTATGTAAAGCTTTTGCAAACTTAGAAGTGCTATAGAAATTTTGTTGTTGTTGTTATTTTGGACTGGACCTTATGGTTACATTGATCCCACCTTCCCTCCCTCCCTCTCCCAATGCATATCAGTATCTGTTCTGCAATTTAGGTTTTTGAGAGTTGCCTGGGGGCAAAGAGAGATGAAGGGATTTTACTAGGGTTCCCATAGTCAGTAAAAGACAGTGTCCAAGTCCTAACTGAATGGGATGCACAAGTGGAATCTGTTAGTGCTGTCTGCTAGGGAAGCACTTCTAGGCGCTAAACTCATATGGGACTCATGTTTCCTGGCCTGCTTGGATCCAGGGAGCATGAGAGACACAAGGAAACAAAGGTGTCCCATCTAAGGAAGAAAATTAACACAGTTTATTCAGTGTACTAAACACTTATGAAACAGGTACCTGCGCTGTGCCTCATGTTAGGGACTTGTCAGTTTCCTGAGTCTGAGTATATATATATAAAGATAAATGAAGAGGTGAACAAATGTGGGGGTCAGGGCCCACATGAGACCAGGTGAGCATGGCTCTGGTCTGCAAGCTACTTTGGGTGGCCATCCCTAATCCGAGGGCTTAAAGTACCCTGGCTCTGGGTGCTAGGATCCTGCCCAAACAGTTTGCACTGAACTATGAAAGGGAATGTGAGTTGCTGGCAAGTTCTCGGTGTGTGCTCAGACTCAGAATAGTTCACAGTACCTTTGGCAAAGAGATTGCTACTTAAGTGGGCATAACCTTTTAACAAGCCTTTTCATGCCTTTTTGAGATATATAACCCCAGCTTAGGGACGGCTTTGGTTTAAACAAAGACATTCTAATAACTCCAGCAAAGTTCAAAAATACAAATGGGTCGGTAGTGTTAAATTTCTTCCCTTTTACAAAGAAGAAAAAGAAAATTGGGTGAATCTGGAATTCTGATCTCTCTCCTTACTCAATTTGATATTTTCTGAATCCTTTCAGCTTCTGTCAAAACCTTGATATTATTTAAATGTTAAGGTTTTTCTTTATTTATGGAAATGGGCTTCCCTATGAAGAATGTGTCCTCTGAGCTCTTTCATTCAACTTTAATGATATTCCCTTCACAGCACCAGCTGGTTGAACAGCTATTTACATAATGAGGGTTTCTGCATTAAGGCACTTATTGTCATAATCTTTATTGCCATAAAGTCATATAAAACTGCTAAAAACCTTCAAAATCCTGGTCAAGAGAGAGCCTTAAAAACTTCAAATCTGGTTAAGTCCTGCTTAGAACATGGAAATCTATTCAATTACATTACAGATGCTATAATCAATACCCTGAGCTACTCCTTTTCCTTAACAGTTTTCATTACTTAAGAGTCCATCTGCTTCCCACATACTTCATTTAAACAGGAATATAGATAATTGTGGTTCCACTTCATTTCCTTCAAAGCTTGACTCAAGTGCCACCTTCTACCTAAGGTGTCTCCAGATCCTCTCTTTCTCCTGTCCCCAGACATTGGTACCTTCCCCTACAAAATTACTTTGTATTTGTTGTGTATATACTTATATAAACTGATGTCATCTCCCCCATAAGAATGTAAGCTCCTTGAAGGCAGGGGCAGTTCCATTTTTTGTCTTTGTATCCCTAGTGCCTAGCACAGTGCTTAGAATATAGAGTAAAATATAAATATATGCTTATTGATTGATTATACTGTATTTAAATGAGGAGTGTGAGTGGATTTGAATTCCTGTTTAAAAAAAAATCCATTCTTGATTCTCTCTCATAATGAGGATCAAAGATCAAATCGATAATGGAAATCCAGAAGCCCTGTGTCTGCCAGATGTCACAGTCCCACAGCAAAAGTACAAAGATTTGGCACAATGAACAAGTCTGAGTACCAAGAGATGTTCCCAACCAGTGCCACTGGCAAGCTACAGCCACTGGGATGAGGAAAAGACGCAAGGGGCTGACTGGGTTCATTCACAAACTGGATAGTCTTTCAGTAACCCAGAATGGAGCACAAATGGCAGCTTTCTAAGTTTTTCCTTTTGCTTTTCTGTGATCAGCCTATCTCCAGTCAAACCAGATCATGGGCTGGGGAGAGAAAGCCATCGAGCTACGCTCCGTAGAAGCTGGAAACCTGGAAGGAGTGTTTATGCACAAGAAATCCCACAAGCTCAAATTTCTGTGTGAACGAAATGACAAGGTGCGTATGTTCTGGAGGAACAATTAACCAGCAAAAGTTGGAAATTAACTAGTTTAACCAAGTGAGAGATGTGCTTTTCCTTGCTGCTCATTAAGAAAGAACTAACTGTCTGCATAATGTTGCCAAAGGCAAATTCACCTTTCCCAGCAGAAATAGCTGGGGCATTTCTTGATTGAGTAAATGATTAAATGTGATTTTCAAAGGAAAACATTTGCAAGAAAAATCAAAGATTCCAGTCATGTCCCAAGCAGAGCTTAGCCATTATTTCTTTTGCTGTAGAACAGGTCATTGTATTTGAGCCATAGGCCCTTTTCTTTTCAGATTAAAATAAGGCCTTTAAACAGACTGTAAGAGCCTTTTAAAACTGTCTAGGTAGCCTGAAGTAAAGTGGAGGTTTGGCATCTGCCTTTGATTTGATCAATATTGACAACCAAAGCAAATGATTCCAGGCAAGAAGGAGGAGGGGTGAGAGGGCAGAGCTTAGGATGGAGGACCTTTATCAAGCTCAAGTTAGAAAGCTCATAAGGCTGAAAGTGGGCAGCAGGCAGGGCCAAGGTGCCTGGCCAAGGTGACTCATAATGAATGAATGCATTAACCAAGTGAAGCCACTGGGTCAGAAGCAGAATCCCAGGCAAAAAGCTCTAGAGCTGGTGAATACCTTGGAGATCATCTAGTCCAACTGCATCATTTTACAGAGAGAGAAACTGAGGCCCAGGGAGGAGAAGGGACATCGAAAAGGTCACATAGGTAATAACTGTCAGAGCAGGGATTTGAATGCAAGTCTTTTGACATTAAAGCCAGTCAATTTTCTAGTGCATTGTGCTGAATGGCATCTTTGGTTGGCCCCTTTAAGTATACATGTTTCATTAGATGAAAAAAGAGTCATTACAGATCACAGCTGTCAATAAGAAATATATTACATACACATAGCCCATCAAAGCAGCTACTTAGCAGGAGAGCCCTTCCACCACTTCTGAGGGTCTGCTATGTATGGTCTGTGCCAAGGACATTGGGGAGTAGAAGGGGTGCTTTTAGCTATGTCAGGAGAAAACCAATGTATTCTGGGCTTGCTCCCAGTATTTTTCAATTTGGCCAATTCCAGTGGAGGACATGAACTGTTTTGATCCTAGTGTGCAAAACCAGGAGCAGTGGGTGGAAGTTACAGAGAAGTAAATTGAGGCTTGATGTCAAAGGCGGGGCAGGGGGGGCAGTGTGTGTGGAAAACTTCTTAACATTTAGAATTGTCATGAAGTGCAATGGGCTGCCTCAGGAGGTATGGTGGCTCTCCCTGCATTAAAAGTATTAAATGAAGGCTGGATGATCCTTTGCCAAGGATGTTGCTCAGGCGTGGTTTGGACCACATGGCCTCTGTGATCCCTTCCACCTCTAAGATTCTTTGCTTCTCAAAGTATTTCTGAACATTTGAAGTGGCCACTTGAGATACTCAAATTGTCTCACATCAGAAGCTTGTCCTGTGGCAGCTATAATGTTAGCAAATTTGGGTTCCCAGGGACATAAAATGAAAATGAATCATTCATTATATATTTTTTTAAAGCAATCGGGGTTAAGTAACTTGCTCAAGGTTACATGGCCAGTTATTTCTGGGTGTGTTGCTGAGTATCTGAGCCCGGATTTGATCCAGGTCATCCCGACACTGGAGCCGGTGCTCTTACTCGCTGAGCCACCTGGCCGCCCCTACATTCATTATATTTTGCTATAAATAAGACAATGTCATCTCCCTGGTCTTCATTCCAAAAATTTTGCAAAAGGTATCAGCTTTTGAGAGATGTGCAAGGGAATTTTTGAACCCTCAGTGATCAGGAAATACTGTAAGAAGTCCCAAGCAGTGATGATTCAGAATGCGTTTGGGCTGTACTGGCTTTGACAGGCAGGCAGCTCACAAGTTGTTCTTGTAAATGTGGTAGTTGGCAGAGTTGGTTTCATCTTGTGTCCAAGGGAAACTAGAGAGGCGGTATGTAATGTAGTGCACCCAGGGATCTATCCTTGGCCTTGTATTATTCATCATCTCTATCAACAGCTTCAGTGAAGCAATTAAAAGGGATACAGTAGCTAGGTGGTACAGTAGATAGAGTGCTAGACTTGGAGTGAGGAAGACCTAAGTTCAAATCTAGTCTCAGATACTTTCTAGTTGTATAACACTGGACAATTCCCTTAACCTCTATCTGCCTCAATTTTCTTCTCTGTAAAATGAAGATAATAATAGATAGTACCTATCTTCCAAAGTTGTTGTGAGTACCAAATGAGATAGTATCGCTAAAGTTCTTTGTAAAATATCTATAAAGATGATGATGGTGATGATGATGATGATAATGCTAGCAGATTTGTAGGCAAAACAAAGCTAGGAGCAGTAGCTAATATATATTGGTTGTCTGTGTCAGGGTTCAGAAACGTCCCAACAATATAGACTAGTGGGCCAAATCTCACAAGTTGGAATTTAATAAGGAAAAGTGTAAAGGTTCACATGTGTGGTAAAACAACCAGCTTCACAAGTACTGAATGGGCAAGAGGACCATTTGTCTGAAAAAGATCTGGGGCTCAAGTCAACAGTGTGGCATGGCAGCCAAAAAGACTATAATATCCCAAGGAAGGCAGGCAATAGTTGTGAAATGGTACCCTGTCCTAGTCAGACTGCATTGGAAATAGCATTGTGGGCTCTAACATTGGAAGGGACCTTCGCCATCATTTAGTGCAACCTCCTTGTTTTACAGATTGAGGAAATTGAGTATTGGGTTCCATTCTGGCCACAACATTTTAGGAAGCACATAGACTCTTTGGAGTGTGTCCAGAAGAGGGCAATCAGGATAGTGAGAAGATTTGAGCCCATGTCTTGTGTGAATCAGTTGAAGAAACTGGAGAAGAGAGTACTTAAGCACAACATGATAGCAAATAGTCTTCAATTTCTTGAAGGGCTGTCACACGGAAGAGAGATGAGACTTGGTCTGCTTGGCCTAGAGAGCAGAACTAGGAGTAATGGGGAAGGGGGAGGGGCAAATTTAGGTTTAATGTAAGGAAAAACTTGCAAATGGTTAGGACTGTCCCCAAGTGGCATGGGCTGCCCTGGTCCCTGGAGGTCTCCAGTCAGAGGCAGGAAACCCACTTGTCTGAGATAGTGTAGGATTCTTGTTCAGGGATGGGTTGGATTAGAGGCCTCTGAGATTCTGTGATTTGTACCACATGTATTAGAAAGTGATAACATTGTGTTTCTTTAAAAAGAGTGCAATTCATCTCAGACTTTACACTAATTCAGTCTTTTGCTATCTCTTTCTCTGGCCCTCATTATCTAAATTAGTAAGTTTGCATAAAGTTTACACAATAAGTAGTGTTATTCTCATTTAACGTGTGAAAGTAAATTGAAATTGTAGTGTTCAGTCTTTTTTCTCTTGCTCAAATATCAGGTTAAAATTGTCTGAACTGCCAGCTGATGATGTCTCAACTTCTCTCCTTTTTTTTTCTCCCCTAAGGTATTCTTTGCCTCTGTCCAATCTGGCTCCAGTCAGATTTACTTTATGACCCTTGGGCAAAATACGCTCTTCAACTGGTAAACGCCGGAAGAAATGGTTGGATATTTCCAGGGATTGAAATCGTGTCAAATACAATGAAGTTTGCACACATGCACACATTTGCACTTTTCATCTGCAAATATCTTGTCATTCATTCAGTTATCTTTCCGTTGTATTGTTCAGGAAATTGATGAAAACAAACATTCAGCTTATAATGTAGCATAGAGTAATTCCAATGAGAAATGCAGCTTGTAGAGAACTATTGCAAGCTCGATATACTCTCAAAGGAGTGTGCTCTCTTTTATAGAATTATTTTAAGCTTGATTACTTTAACTTTTGATGTATTAACCTTTATTTACTTAGTAACTCTGTGTGGATTTTACAATGCAGGATTCATAAAAACCTGCCACAAATGTTATTCCAGGCAATTTATTGGCATTGCTTTTTGTCCAAAAGAAAAAAAAATGATACGAATCTGAACTGATTTTTGAAAGCTAGAACCAAATGCTGAGTCATAAGATAGAGATGACAGAAACAATGCCATAAACCAAACAAAGGTGATGCCTTGGTTCCAGGAGCACACAATAACAGAACAGGGGAAAGTTACATCTCTTTCCTCCCTGCCAAAGTTTAATGACCTGGACATTAAACTTTGTCAAGACACAGAGTAATAATTATCTATCTATATTAGTTTTTCCCCATATTATATCTACTTCCCTGTAGTGTAGACTTTTCCTCTGATACTTGGTCTTCCATGAATAAGATCCTGAGCACCTATCATTGATGGTTTAAGAAAAGAGGCTCTCAAATGTTACATAGGCAATGGCTGGCTTGATAACTCATGGATGATATACTTGGATTCTTGGCCTGCTAGACACAGAGACTGAAGAAAGGATTTTTGCAATATTTTAAATTAGGTATCTATTAAAATCTCACTCCAAAGAAAGACTGACACCACAATTCTGATCCACTCTGCTTTCAAATTTGCTCTTCCATTACTGAAAACAGGCAAAATCTATTCCCAATGATTGCTGAGTAGAAGGGTGGCAATGTGGTATAGTAGACAGACTCTGGATTTGGTACCAGGGAAGCCTGCATCTGACACTTAACTGTGAGGCCCTGGGCAAGTCACTTAACCTCCTTGAGTCTTGGGCAATTCTAAATTTGTAGTCAGGGGATTGGGGTTCAAATCCCAGCTCTGCCATTTAACACCTGTGTGACCTTAGAGAAGTCACTTATCCTTTCTTCACCTCACTTTACCCCTATGTAAAATGAGAGGGATGAACTGGATGGTCTCTGGGGACCCTTCTAGCCCTACAGCTAGAATCCTATGACTACAAGTTATGAATTGCTCAAGGTCAGCAGAGGAAATTTCAATATAGTTATAGTCATCTGTCATTGACTATTGCTGAATATTAGTTATATTATAAGTCAGGCCGTTCCAACACGTGTATCAAGGGTGCTGGTTGTATTTTTACAGCTATGTAAGTTGCCAAAGAGCCAATGAAAAGGGAGGAGAAAAGGAAAGAAAGAAAAAACTTTACCAAAACACCCAATATAGTTCATTACCAAGTAAATGAGGACTTGTCTCTAGAGTTTCCTTTATAGACATTTATATTTTCAGGGGTTTGTATCCTGGCCACATAAAGTGGGATTAAACTTGATAACATATAATCTTGGCTCAGGATTAATGAAAGACTAGTGATTTTTTGTTATCCTTAGCTACATATATACATATTTGCTTTCAAATGAGTAGTACTAGAAATACAGAGGCTCATCTGAAATGTGTTGGCAATAAGTAGATGAAACATTTTAGTTTGCTTAAAGATGAGAACTCTTTGAAATAATTAGACTGAAAAGTTAAGTCTTGTCCCATTTCTACTGTGCCTATGAGTCCCAACATGAATCAGGTGTCCGGGATGTCCTTTGTGGTATACCACAGAAGCCATCCAGCTAAGTGGCAGCAAGTACCTCTCTACCCCCATCTGTCCTCAATCCCACAGTGATTTTGTGATTGATGGGAAAGTGACAGAGCTGCCCATGCTCTCTCCACCATCCCTGGCTAGCCATCATATATGGATTTTCCAAGCTACCTGTTTGAGTATAATGTGTGCGTTAACTTTCTCGTGTGTGCTGTCAACATAGACATGCATGGTTACTTAGAACCATCATGCCAGAAATGGAGATTTTTTTCTTTTTCTCATAGCACAAATCAAGAGTTTGGCACACTATATATTAGCAATTAGGAAAATGTGAATCTAAGAATTAAAGAATTCAATGTGATTATGATCTTTCCATAACTGTGATAGTAACATAATCTGAAGAATTGGCATGCATTTTAACTGCTGACATCTGTATTGAATTATTTAAAAAAGAAAATGCACTTTGATGTTAAATAATTTGCTTCAAAGTAAAATCTTCATTATAAGTACAAACTCTTACCTGTTTGTACAACCAAGTTCCATGAGCCAGCTCAAAAGACATAAAAAGAAAAAAAGAATGTTGGTTGAACTTGAATTGGTTTGAGGCAAATGAGACATGCCATGCTTGAACTTGAGAAATGTGCATTTTAAGTACTGCCTATGATAATAATAATTAGATACATTTAAGTTGAATTCATGCTCAGAACTTATATAATTAATTTCTTCTACATAACATACTTGCTCAGGAAAAAAAAGTTGAGAGCGGTTTTGAAACATGTACCTCAGAGGACTATCTTTTTTTAAGTAGTCCTTGGCCATAAATGTTCTTAGGTGCTCTGGGCTCTCATTCTGTAAAACTCTAAACATTTGTGGGATGATTTTCTTTTCCTCTAAAGGGAAAAGAAGAACCATTAGGAGAGAAGTTCTTTGAGATGCCCCCAAATATCAAAGCAGGAGAGAATGCAGGTATCAACTAGAAATTGAAGCAGAGTTAAGAGTTTTTCAGGAGGTAAGGATGAGATAAGGATGAGCAGATTGGAGTGACTGATGACAAGATGGAAACATTTAAAGAAACTGAGCTGCCAATTCTGGTGATCAGACAGAAGGAAGTGATGGGAGTGGTTTGTTAGGGCCGAAAGACCCCAAGGCCCTCCACAACTGTTAAGGCAGGAAGCATGGTATAGTGGAAAGAGCTCTGGATTTGGATTCTGAAGACCTGAGTCTGAATCCTTGCAGTTCCTCGTGTGATCTTAATCAAGTTAGTTAACCTCTGTGGTCATCAGAGAGCTTTACTTCTCTGTAAAATGACAGAGTTGGACTTAATGAACTCTGGTGTTCCTTTCCAACTCGAATTCTATGAGCCTAAATTCAGTCAACAAGCATTTATTAAATGCCTACTGTGTGCCAGGCCCTGTGCTAGGCACTGGGGATATAAAGACAAAAGCAAAACTATCCCTACCCTCAAGGAGCTTATGTTCTAATGGGGGAAAAATATGTGCATATATATATGTATGTATATGTGTATACATGTATATATATGTATATGCAAAACATATACAAGCTATTTTGAGAGAGGGAAATAGCAGGTGTGGAGACGAGGAAAGGATCCATGTAGAAGGTGGTGCTTGAGTTGAATTTTGAAGATAACCAGGTGTTTCCAAGAGGTAGAAGCAAGAGAGTGCATTCCAAGCATAGGGAACAACCAAAGAAAAGTCACCAAGACGGGAGGTGATGGAGTGTTGTGTGTGAAGGAGAGTGAGAAGGCCAATTAGGTGGAAACCTAGAGTGTTTGGAGGGGAGTTATGTATGAAGAGACAGGAGAGGAAGGTCAGGTTGTGAATAGCTTGAAATGCCAAACAGAGGGGCTTGGTTTTGAGCCAGATCCTTATAGACAGCATGCCTACATTGCAGAACCATTTGGCCTCCCGTGAAGTGATTTCCAAAAAAATATGGGACTTGGGGCTTCACTGTGTCCCCCGCCTCCTCAGTCAGGGAGGTAAAATAGTCCCATTGTGTTCCTTTCTGCAAGCCGTGTCTTAGGAAGAAGGGCTTTGTGAAGCTGATATCCATCTAGAGAAGTATAGTGTGGATGGTAAAGAGGCTAGAAATCATGCCTTATGAGTAAGGAAACTACAAGTGTTTAGAAGGCAAAGGAAAATGTAAGGGGGACATGATCCCTTTCTTCAGACAGTTGAAGGGCTGTCCCATAGAAAAGGTATGAGATTGGTTTCACTTGTCCCAGAGGGCAGAACAGAAAAGAATGAGTGGAAGTTAGAGAGATTTCAGCTCAATGTTAGGAAAAACTTCTGACCAGTTCGAGCTGTCCAGAAGTGGAATGGATTGTTTTGGTAGGTAATGAGCTCCCTGTCACTGGAGGTCTGTAAGCAGAGGCTAGAAAGATGACTCCTTGTCATAGATGTTGCAGAGGGGATTCCTACACGTTGGACTCACTGACCTCTGACAGCCCTTCTGCCTTATAAGACTGAATGATTCAGCACTCTATTTGGGAATATCTTTCAATTAGCACCCACCCCAAAAGTTTGAATCGCCTTTCCCAACTCGGATACAGATCCCCCTGAAATCTTGTGCTCCTAAAGCCAGCTGAAACTTGAAAGTGAAAGAAAATATTGGTTTGTTTTGTTTGTTTGTCCTCCCTATCAGTGCATATTAGGCGTAATGGAAATTCCCATGCTCCACTCAATTTCCACCTTCACTACCCTCAGGGCCACAATGGGCCCCAGGGAAGTCACCATCCTGTCCAAGACCATATACTTGAATAGGGCATCAAATCTCTGTTGTTTTTTTTAAGACCAGCCTTTAGAGGCCTCCTCCACTCCTACCCCAAACCCACTTAGAACTCACTTTTTGGTGCAGCTCCATATAGCTGCTCTCAGTTTACTTGTAGCTGCCACTCCTCTGCTAACCTAGCCATCACCATCACAACCAGTTCTGAAAATTACCTCCCTGGGTAGGAGGAGGAAAGCCTGCCTTTACCACCCTCCCCTAACTATAACCACTTCTTGATTGTGTCCCCTTCAATAAGCATTTATTAAATGTCTACTATCTGGAAGGCATCATGCTGTGGCATAGTGGAGAAGGCACTGGGTTTGGAGTCAGGAAGACCTGAGTTCAAATATTGCCTCAGACATTTGCTAGCTGTGTGACCCTAGGCAAGTCACTTAATTTCTCTGTGCCTCAGTTTCCTCATCTGTAAAATAAGAGGGCTGGACTTGATGACCTCTAAGGTCCCTTCCAGATCTTATGTGTGACCTTGGACAAGTCATTTTTACCTCTCCAGGCCTCAGTTTCCTCCTCTGTAAAATGAGGGGGATGGCCTTTAAGTGTCCCTTACAACTCTAAATCTAACATCCCATGATGAAAAGCCAAAAATCAAACAATCTTTGCCCTCAAGGAGCTTACATTCTACTGTTGGGTGCAACATGTACACGGAGTCAAAAATACAAGGCAAACTGAAGACAGAGGGGACTAACATTTAGAAGGACTTTATGGAGAAGGTAGCATCTGAACTGAGCCTTGTTCTATACAGTTTTGCGGTTGCTAATTAATATGTTGATTTTCAAGTGATGGTAAGGCATTTCATGTCTAAATTGTACAAGGTGTGACTGAATTTTTGAAAGACAATCCAGAACTTGCACATCCAAATGGGTGTTGTCCCCTTCAAAGTAGTCACCTAGGGAGGCAATACACTTACTCCCATAATGCAGCTCTTCATTGCTCAGGACAGTATGGGATTTGCTTTCATAGTCATTTGCATAGTTAGCCCCAGTTACATTGCTTTGTTTCTTCCCACCCGCTAGTTTCTAAGATTCCTGAGGGTAAGAACTGTCTCAAATTTCTTTGGTACCTCCTCCCTTCCCCACCTCACCCCCACCTCAGTGATAGATAAATCATGACAGTTTGGGTTCAAGGGACCTGGGTTCAAATCTTCACTTTGCTACTTAACTAGCTGTATGACCTTGGCTGAGTTTCTTCTCTCTGGGCCTCAGTTTCCTCATATGTGAAGCCAGAGAGTTAGACTAGATGATCCCCAAGGTCCCCTTCATCTCTGACATCCTGTTCTTTTAAATGCAAGTTGAAAGGCGACAGTAGCACCCGCTGCACCTAGCACCCGCTGCACCCACAAGCCTAGCAGGGAGGTAGATTTTTGCCTCCTTCCTGAGCCTTGGGAAATAGCTAGTGAAAGTGGCGGCAATAGTTTAAAGGCTTAAATAACTAGTCTAATTTAGATGTTTATCACATATATATGTATATGTATATATATATATATATATATATATATATATATATATATATATAAAACCGCTAAAGTATATTTACTATGGATGCAATAATAATGTGCCTAGCCCCATTTAACAATTATATTCAGGCTTTAAGTTGAAAAACAATCTGCTGCATATTGTTTTGTTTACCTATTATTAAAGTCTTCATTAAACTCTACATTTCAAATCCTAAAAATAAAATCATATTAGCCAAAAAGAGTGGTTGGTGTCATTAATAAATATGCAGTGATATATTTCCATTTATGACCTGTATTCAAGAAATGGCATAAGGTATATAATTGAGGAAATGTATGATGGAAGGGATGGCCTACTAGGGGATAAAAGAGCCAACCTCAGGAAGACCTGGTTTCAAGCTCTACCTTTGACACATACAGGTTGTGTGACCCTGGACAAGTCACTCAACCACTCAATACTCTAGATAACTCTCTAATACTAAAGTTTTCAGAGGAGGTGCCAACAGGCATTAGTAGAGAGAATTTCCTCCTTCAGAAGTTCCCTATACCAATAAAATTACAGATCCTGTCCATATCCCCATACTGGCAAAGGCAAGAAATGAGAAGCACAGGTACTTTACTGCTTAGTAGCTGTGAAATTTACAAACACCTCACTTAGAAGCTCCCTACTTTTTTTGGTCCCCAAGTCCCTTGACTCTAAGGGAACCTTCCTTTGCCCTCTCTTCAACATAAAAAGAAGTAAATTTGAGAGTTCACCTAGTCTAGTACACATCAGAAATAAAATTGATTCATCTCAAGAGTTATATACCAAATATTACTTACACCCCTTCTTCTATCTTCTGGTACACACATATGCCAATTTGGGGACCCTGTCTATCACATTGGGTGGATGAGGACACCTTTTCCTTCTTACCTTTCCCCCTCTCTCATCCCATGCTGGCCCCCGAACACCTGGAGGAGATGGGGAGCTGAGGGTGCAAGAAGGCACTCTTTGCCTCTTCCCTTGCCTGAAATGTCCAGAACCCATCAAGGCCTCTTGACTGTTCAGGGTTTAGATTGAGATAGGAGTCACAAACTATTCCTTCCAAAGAGATGAAGGACAACCCACCCTTACCATCTGCCCTGTTACTGCATCCTAAGGCTCTCTAGGCCTTACCTAACATCTGACCTACTGATAGGTCCCCTGAACGTGGTTATCCTCCTGCACCACCCTTAGAACTTCCAGGCCTTTCCTTCTACTACCTGGCACACAGTAAGCACTTAAAAAATGATTGTTGACTGACTTTCCATTCATCCTACAGCTAAACACTTAAAAGTATTATCTCTCCCAATTAGAGTGTGAGTGCTTTGAAAATAAGGCTTGTCTCATTTTTTTCCTGTTTGTATCTCCAGAGCTTAGCTCAGTGTAATCACATAGTACATACTTCATAAGTGCTTTTTTCATTCATTCATTAATACCCTATGAGGATCTGGGGGATGGATAAGCTCGTGTGGCATTTCCACAGCTTCACAACACTATGAATGGCCCTCAAGCTAATGAAAGAGCATAGGAAGAAGCCAGTCATTCTATTGGAGTTATTAGAGCTGTTGTATCTGGTGGAGAAGCAAGAACAGCACCAAGGTACTTAAATACACCAGTTAGGTCATTCCCCCCAGTTCCTAAAAGAGGGCTACATATGCAATGACTTGTCATCAGTGTGGGATGAAAAAGAATTACCTTTTCTCATCACTCCACCTAGTATCTCCATGAGGGACTGAACCATTCCCCTTCCCACTCTTGTGGGATACAGGAGGGTTATTTGGGAAGCAATTTCTCATGTGCCCCCACTCTACTTAGGCAGAAAGGCAAGGGGATAGGACTGGACCCTCAGCCTGGAGTTTGGGAGGAGGGCTTTTGCTGGAGATATTGAAATGGGTTTGACCCTGGAATTACTGGTCTATGAATGAAAGAGATCTCAGAAGTCATCAAATTCACTACATCTCTCCAATTGTACCATTGTGCTGCTACTTCTTAAGCATTTTGAGGCTCAGAGGGGAAATGGCTTGCTTGTCTACAGTCACATAGCTAGTGAGAGTTGGAATTCAAACACAGAATATCCCAGTCCAAATCTAACAATTTTGAAATACTGTTTGTCCTGATTTTATCCTGTTTCCACTATATATAAATTGTCCTTGAGAAAGACTCTATCAAATGATCAACAAGTATTTATTAAGTACCTATTTGCCAGGTACTTTATACTAGGTACTGGTGATACAATTGAAATGAACAAGACAATTCCTCCTGTTGAGGAGTTTATATTCTAATAAGGTAGAAAACAAGTACATATATAAATACATGCAGAATAAGCATGAAGAGAAGAAATACAAATACATGCAAAGGAGCTCTAAATATAAAGTAGTTTGGGAGAGAGGGCACTAGTAGTTTTAAGGACACAGAAGGAGAAGGTATAGGGAATACTCACATCAGTTAGATTAGAGGCCCATTGAAACATCATTGATAAAATAATAATGTCTCAGAAATTAGTGTTTTGATTCATTCGGGAAATGTAATACATTAATATTGTATGGATTTCCTTGTATTTGAAAGGCAGTGCTGTGTGATAGCTAGAGAGCTGACTCTGGAGCCAGAAGACCCGGGTTCAAGTCCAAACTCTGCTACATACTGATTGTGTGGCCCTGAGCAAGTCACTTAATCTCTCAGCCTTAGTTTCCCCATCTGTAAAATGAAGGGATTGAACTAGATGCCCTCTGAGGACCCTTCCAATTTTAGATCTAGGACCTTACTGTGTTAAAAAAAAAAATCAGCTTCACAAATACAAGATTTGTATTTGTGGATACATGCAGCAAAAATGATTCAGTCTTAGGGGCTTGCAAGCTCAGTATTAGTCAATTGTATGATGTTGCAGCCCATAAAGCTAATGCAATCTTAGGATACATTAATAGAGGAACTCAGGATGCATTAAGAGAAGCACAGTGGGGGATGGGGAGCTCTTCTAGCTCTCCATTTTGTGGCTCCTGATTTTAGTTGCTGATTCTGTCAGGGCCCTCTAAATGCAGTGCCCTGGGGCAAAGGACTGGTTGCCCAGCCCCTAGGATTGGAATGGGGGAACAATCCTGCTGCCATGGCAAAAATTCTAATGCTAGTGTTATGAAGAGAGTGTTTTATAAAAATTAAAGTGATGGAGTGTCTAGGTGGCTCAGTGAATAGAGCACCAGCCCTGGAGTCAGGAGGACTTGAGTTCAAATCCGACCTCAGACACTTAACACTTACTAGCCTTGTGACCTTGGGCAAGTCACTTAAGCCCAATTGCCCTGCCCTGTCCCCTCCAAAAAAAAGCAAAAAAAAAAAAATTAAAGTGATATATAAGCAGCGGTATTGTGTGGCTCAAATGAGATATTGAATGTAAAGCATTTTACAAACCTCAAAACATTATTAGCCTCTAGTGATCAAGCCCCCTCAAGCAATGTTTATGGAGCAACACTGGGGTATCCTGGTAAATGTTCAACAATCTGGCTGTGGGGTGGGAGTGGGGGGCAATAGAAGAATGCACACAGAGACTTTTAAATTCAATCTGCACGAACACTTCTTATGTCCAAGCAACAAAACAACCAATTAAACTCTGATTAGTAGTGATGGCCAATTTCTGATGTAAATGCTCACAATGACAATTTCACAATCAGCTCAAACTCCAGCACACTCTGTAAGTGAGTTAATATCATGTGTAGCGCTTTGTAAACAACCTATGACATGCTATGTAAATGTCAATCATCCTTTATTTATAGCCATACAAGTCCCTTTGCAAAGTCTATAAAAATAACACAGAATACATCATAGCATGTTTATGGCCTCAGTTTCCTTCTATGCAAAATGAGAAGGTTGGAATAGATGGTCTCCAAAGTTCCTTTCAGCTCTAAATCCAATGATATATGCTAAACTGATCAGGCTCTATTTAATGATCACATGCTCTACCTAAATTTGCCACTTTCCACCTCTGTGAACTTGGACAAGTCATTTCACCTTTGGGTGCATCAGTTTCTTTATCTGAAAAATGGAGGGGCTAGATGGTCTCCAGTGCCCTTCCAGCTCTATATCTAGGATCCTATGATTACCTAGGAGCATAGTCAATCTTCATCTGTAAGACTAGCAAAAAAAAAGTTCCCACAATTCCATATTTCTTTCAAAAAGGGGGTTGTATTTTCCTAAAAGCAAAGATTTTAAAAATTAACTTCTATCAGCCTCCACATTATCCTCAAATTTTTTCCTGGTCCTATTTCCAAGATCCAAGCCATTCAATTTTAGAATTTTCAAAGCTTTTTCTAATCTTTTTTTATGTTTCATAAATCTTATTTCAGAACTTATCAAAGTCCTCAACAGAAGAATCTGAAAGAGATTTATTCTTTTTTTTCTATCAGTAGTTACCTTTAAGATATATGTATTTTAATGTAAGCAGGGCTCCCCTCACATGTGGGTTTTCTAGATATTACACTAGGTTGGAAGCACTTTTTGAATCAACAGCAATTCAAAATTACTTTTTGTGTGCCCCCACTGATGTCTCTTTTAGTAGACCAACCAGAACGCAGAGTTCAAAAAATACATTTAATCAAATACTATAGCAAAATAAGTATCATGAAAGATTCTCCCCAATATACATTTTTGTTGTTGGGTCATTTTATAATTGCTTCTGACTCTTTTTACAGATGAAGAAAGCAAACAGGGTAAAGTGACTGGCCAGAATCACACAGATAGTGTCTGAAGTCAGATTTGAATTTAGGAAGATGTGTCTTTCTGACTCCAGGCCCCATACTCTATCCACTGCAGTGCCACCTAGCTGCCCTCAAATAGGAGTATAGGGTATACTCTTCCACAGGTTATTTATTATAAGACTAGTGGGGAGAGGACATAAGCAGGGAATAAATGTGATCTGAGAACAAACATGAAAGGATACACAAATTAAGGAGCATGTAGTTGGGGCAACTCATACATCTGACACTTCAAATCTACCAGTTTCCCCTGGTGACATTATGCTGCTTTCCACTGGTTAGCTCTGTTCTCTGCTGAGCTGCTCTCTCTGTCAGTTGTCTCTGCTCTTTTCTACCATCTTCCAATATTCAGTCATATTACAATTTATTGGCTAAGTTGCTGTGGTAATTGCCAGGATATCAGCTCTGAAGAGTTCATAGTCTCAGGCTATTTTTAGTCATTTCATATATAGAACCCTACCAGCATAGACAGCTAGTTCACTAGCTAGAAAGTCCCTTAGGCATTTAAATCTGTCCTTTTGAAAACCTTGTCTCCTCTGCTACTGTTTGGACTCTAATGCTTATTTGAATTATGGTCAAAAAATGCCATTTAATTATTATTACATATTTCTAATCCTGGCAAATCGTCCCCAGGGAACACACTTATCAATACTTCAAAGGAGATGAGTAAAGCTCTAGTGAAGAAATTCCTTTTAACCACCCTTACCCCAGATCAGGCCCCTCATGTTTCATGCAAATCATAAAGGCTAAGGTGGGTATAAGAGACCAAAGAAGCTATTGACCTTTGATCTACTCCCCTTACCTCCAACAATGAAACCTTTGCCTTTCTACCCATATAAAAGATATATTTATATTATAGCAGTTAGCGAAGGATTTTTGAACCTTTCTGTGTGCTGGACCCCTTGACAGTTTGGTGAAGCCTATGGACCTCATCTCAGAATGTTTTTAAAGTTATAAAATAAAATATAGGTGATTACAAGGTAAACAAATCACACTGAAATTTAGTGATCAAAATGTTTTCAAAAGTGAATTCACGGCCTCCCCAAAATCTATCCATTGTCCCCTTAGGGGGTCAGCAGACTCCAGGTAAAGATGCCCTAGCTCACTTCTTAAAGAGGCTTATTCACTGAATGGGTGTTTCCTCACTCAAAACTATAAACTGAAAAGACCTTAGCTTAAAAGGGCTAAGGTATCCCACTTCATCCTGGGCCATCTCTAGTCTTCCTGATTCATATCTGGTCACTGGACCCAGATGGCTCTGGACAAGAAAGTGAGGCTGGTGACTTTGCACAGTCCTCCTTTACTCAAATCAAAGGGAACTGCAAGTCATGAGTCATGTCATCATCTCCCTGATGTCATGGTCCTTTTCTTTTTTTTTTTTTTAAAGCAATCGGGGTTAAGTAACTTGCTCAAGGTTACACGGCCAGGTGTTTCTGGGTGTGGTGCTGAGTATCTGAGCCCGGGATTCGATCTCCAGGTCATCCCAACTCTTGGGCTGGTGCTCTTACTTGCTGTGCTACCTGACCGCCCCTGTCATGGCCCTTTTCAAACACGAAGGACAAACAGAAACCTGTCAGGGGTCCAAGCTGCCTGAATGAACCTAGCTGGCCAATTTATATAACTAGCATATGATGGGAAGGGGCATAAGATTTCATCTGTAATCTTGAGACACTCTTTCCTATTTAAGAGATATCAACCAGGAAAATAGCTTGAACTTAAGGGGAAGGAAAATCACTTTCCCTAGACTAGCAATATGTAGAGGTACAGACAGATTTAATTTTAATCTGGTGTCCCCTTTCTGAGAAAAGTAGAGCAGCAAGTCTCTTGGCCTCTTCTCTAAGTAAGTCTCCTTTGGAAAGGAGTGGAGACATTCCTGAGATATTTATCAAAGCCTCTCCACCAGCCTCATTTAGACAAACCCATATAGGTTTACACAAAACCTATACATACCCAACTCTATGCTAATTCTACAATAAGTCAATGAAACTGCTCACCTTAAGGACAATTGTGAGTTTTAACCTTTCCCACTCCCTTTAAGTGAAATCTGGCCCAGATTTACTTGGATGGCTGTTGCCTCAGACAAACAGACGTGGTCATTTTGGGGTTTTGATGGCTCAGAGTGAGTGTAAACAGCAGTTGTTTCTGTTCTGGCCAGAAACCCTGAGGCTCTTCCCCTCCTAGACTGATTTTTTTTTGAGTAGGCAAACTAGGTTATTTTTTGACTCATTTCTTACCTAGCCTTAAATCACTGAATCGTTGAATGGGTATTGCCTCAGACAAATTAAGGCCAAGGTCTCTTACTGCATCTAGGGCCATCTCCAGTCATCCTGACCTATGTTTTGCCAGTGGACCCAGATGATTCTGGAAGAAAGAGTAAGGCTAATGACCTTGCACAGCCCTGCCTCACTTCAATTCAATTCATTTACAAGTCACGCCATCAGCCTCCTGATTGGTCCTCTTCCAGAATGAACAGGTGAAATCTGGGTCAGTGTGTCTTATAAAGTACTATAAAGACACAATCCTTTCTTGGGTAAGCACTTTACATATGTTACCTCAGTGGTCCTTACAGCTCTGTGAGGAGGGGTATTATTATCTCCATTTTAGAAATGAGGAAACCGAGAATGAGATAAGCTAATTTATTTGCCCAGGGTGTTGGTTGTTGTCAGTCTAAACTCTTCAGTGACTCCATTTGGGCTTTTCTTGGCAAAGATACTGCAGTGCTTTGCCATTTGCTTCTCCAGCTCATTTTACAGATGAGGAAACTGAGGCAACAGGGTGAAGCTACTTGCCCAGGGTCACACAGCTAATAGGTGTCTGAGGTCACATTTGAACTCAGAAACATGAGTCTTTCTGACTCCAGGCCTGACACTCTAGCTATCACAGAGCTCCTAATTGTCTAAGGTGAGATTCAAATCCTGAGTCCAAGGCCACCACCGGCTACTGACTTGGGACAGTGAAGAGCAATTGGGGTTTCTGCTCAGTGGGAAGGGACACCTGCTGTTGATAGTGAAAGATTTGAAGGGCAGCAAGGTTTCAGTTCCCCAACCCGAGGATGAGTTTGTGTCATGGACTTTCAAGTGGTTTGGATACACATGTATATGTGTGGGCACAGAATCTAATGAGCAATCTCAGTGTTCTTCAGGGACCCAGTCTCTGATTTCCTAGAACTATGAGTTCTGCCAGGTAGAGATAATTAAAATACATGCCAAGTACACCAGGAAAGGAATTCTTAAAACTTCCTCCTAGCTGCATGTTTATTTTTTTCCCCATCCAAGTTCATGGACTCCCTGAAATCTATCTACAGATTCTTTGCAGAAGTCGGGGTGGTAGATTCCAGGTGACGAACCCCCTTAACTGGGCAGCCTTTGAGAGGAAAGAAGAGAGGAGATGGCAGATAGGAGTGACCCTATATGGTGTGGGATACTACAAAGCAAACCTCAGAGCTAATTATTGAAGGACTCCAATAGAAAGAAAGATAGATTGGTGATGGATAGATAGATAGATAGATAGATAGATAGATAGATAGATAGATAGATAGATAGATAGATAGATAGATAGATGGGTAGATAGATAGATAGGTAGATAGGTAGATAGATAGATAGATAGATAGATAGATAGATAGATAGATAGATAGATAGATAGATAGATAGAT
>NW_027187182.1:1324314-1417707 GCF_028583685.1 Petaurus breviceps papuanus
GAATCTTAGAAATGATCTGGCCCAGCTTTGAATTAGCCTCTGCATTTAAGGATTTGGGCTTCCTTGTGAGAATTTCCATAATCTGTGGGGGGAGGGGAGAATTTCCACTGAAGGACTACTACCACAATGAGGGGTACAGAAGTGACCCTGGGTTCTTAAAGGTGATGGTAGTGAAGTGCAAATTACCAAGCTGATGAAAAGGCTTCAAGTATGGTGGGCTAACACTGTGTATCTAGTATCCCGGTATCAGCCTACTTAAGTGTACAGTCTCACTGGCAGAAAGTTAGAGACTAGAGACAGGGAAAAGCTGGTAACCTAGTTTGTTTGGAATTGGGTGAGGGAAGGAAAGTAATTTGGACATAGTGCTCGAAATAAATTGGAGCTAGATGGAAGACAGCCTGAAATGCCTGGGAAGGGCCTTCACTTTAACCTAGAGGCAACAGGAAGCCACTGAAACGTTTTGAGCACGAGAGCAGCATATTTATAGCTAGCATTTATATAGGGAGTGTTCAGGGATCTCTAGCACCTCTGGTGTAAGGGCTTGCTGGGCCTTCTTTAGGGCTGTTCGTCAGCCTTTGGGGTCCGGCTCTCACCTGTGACTCCAAGACGCTACAGTACCATATGCAAAGCCACACCCAAATAAAAGCATCTGGGCAGATGGGCTAAACCAGGTTGAGAGTAACTGACAGGCTCAAAACTGTCAGTTAATGAGTTTGGGGGGTGGCAAGACTTCCTCTGGTGAAATGTCCATGAAGGCAGCTAAAGCAGGTACTGTGGAGTGCTTAGAGCTCTGGTCAGGCCTTCAAGATGCCAAAAGTCATCCACTGCGTCCTAGGCCTTGACCAATCCGCCGGACTTTTGTCCTGCCGCTGGACTTCAATGACCCTGGAGGAGATGACCTTACTTAAATCCAATTCACGCATAAGTCAAGACATCACCCTGTGATATCATTGTGTGGGATATGAAGACCCTAACCTAAATTGACTACTCAGAGACCTCTCAAAGTGAAGATAGAAAGATTTATTAGAATCTCACAAGAAGCGGGCAGTCTAGTCTCTAGAACAATGCCCAGGAGAGGAGACCGCCTGTACAGAAGCTAAAGCTGGGTTAAATAAGCAAAGGTTACACACCCCTCTCAAACATTAACATAATTATTACTAATGAGACTCTAATTTTGTTAGATAATATACATAATACATTAGGTCCATTACGCAAGCGCAGTACAACCTCAGAACACTGAACCCTAGATACACCCCTATCTGGGCCTGAGCACCCCAAGGCCACTGTCCGTTTCCTGATTGGTCACATCCACCTGCTGCTGCCAGCTCCTTCCATTCTACATTACTTCATTTCGGTATTATCTAGGAGTTTTCTGGGAACTTAGCTTCTTCCCAAGGCTACTGTCTCAACTCTTTCCAAGGCCACTGTCTGGTACTTTTTATCAGTAGTCTTGTTCAGCAATTTTTGCAGTTCTATAGAAACTTAACTCTTTTATGGTAAGCTAGGTGAGAAGAGCTGACTGGAATAGAGCAACTATACAGAAAGATTTCTAAAACATAATTTCTAGAAAATGGAAACTTAGGCCTAAGGACTTACTTACTTTAGTAGATA
Organism: Petaurus breviceps papuanus; assembly: GCF_028583685.1. NCBI lineage: Eukaryota > Metazoa > Chordata > Mammalia > Diprotodontia > Petauridae > Petaurus > Petaurus breviceps. The sequence continues at coordinate 1,325,926 of NW_027187182.1, forward strand.
GTCTCTGAGAAACCACACTTTTACCTTTCCCATACAGTACTTTAAGGCAGACCCACACAACTTGTAAACTTTTCTGGACCAGATAGATTAGGTTAGAGACACATGGATGATGGTTGGTTGCCACCGGTCACGTGACAAACAGGAGCATGTGCAATAGCAAACCTACGTTTTTTTCTCCAGCCAGGGCATAAATTCTTTGGCTCTCAGAAAGCAGCCTGAAGTTGTGTAGGCCAGCTTTAAGGTTTGCAAAGCACTTTACATAAGTTATCACATTTGGCCCCTGGGAGGTAGATGTAATTATTATCCATATTTTACGTGGAAATGAAAGCTGAGAGAAACCAATTGACTTGCGTAGGGTCACACAGCAATTTAGTGTTGATTGTTGTCTGTCTCAGATAAGACTTGAAACCAGCCTCCAGGGTGTAGACTGCTTTCACACCTCAGTTCTTAGCCACTCATTAACATAAGATTTTCAAAGGAATAGGAGTGACTGAAGTTAATTAGTCTAAGGCCATATGGAGTATCTTGAGGAAAGAAGAGGCTTTTAGAGAACTTGATTCACTTACCAGCAATACCCAACCGTCCCCACATCCAGTCCAGCCAGTAGTTGAAGAAGGAAATCAGCACCATGCTGCCTCCACTTTTGTCTTGTCTCTAACAGAGGACCTAAGTTACAAGCATTAAGAGTGTAACAAACAAATTTAATGGTGGTAGTTTAGTCTGAATTCCAGTTGACCCTGAAGAAAAGCATAACTTATTTCACCTCATAAATCCATCATCTCATTTAGCCAGAAGTGAGATGTCACATAAGCTAAAATCCAGTAAAAACAGGTTTTGGAATGAATCAAATTGTAATACTATGAATCAGATATACAATGGACGATTAAAAGTGTAATATCTGAATTAGTCACTAGGTGGCGCTCTTATCGAGCTATTTATTCCCTCTCTGTCCTAAGCCTGGCCACTAGATGGAAACAGAAGACTGTGCCACGTTCCTAGATGACACTTAACTGGTCAATAAGCATTTATTTAGTTCCTATTATGTGCTAGGCTCTATGCTATGAAACAGCCCCTGCCCTCAAGGAGCATACAGCCTACTGGTGGAGATAGCACAGACATATACATACAAATATACAAACAAAATGCAAGTTAATGGAGGGAGAGGTCAAATAACTGGAGAGGAAGGATCAGGGAAGGTCTCATGTAGGGGGTTGTATTTGAGCTGAACTTGGAAGGAAATGGAACTCTGATAATCAGAGGTGATGATGGTATGCATTCCTTGGATGGGCGATAAGCTGTGCAAAAGCATGTAGGTGGCAAATGAAGTATTATATGTGAAGAACAGTAAGATGGTCAACTTGCCTAGATTGTAGAATATATGAAGTGGAATAAAATATAATAAAGTTTGAGAAGTAGGGTTGTGAATTGGTTTAAATGGCAAAGGAGTTTGAATTTGATCCCAGAGCAAGGGTTAAACTTTTTTTGTGTCACAGGCCTCTTTTGCAGTTTGATGAAGCCTGTGGATTCATCAGAATAATGTTTTTAAGTGCATAAAATAAAATTTATAAGATTACAAAGGGAAACAATTATTTTGAAATATATCTATTACATTGAATTACATATTATATTATAATATATTGAAAATTATATTGAAATTATATTAAAATCAAAGCGTTTTTTAAAGTTCACAAACTCTAGTTAAGGATCATAGATTCAGAGCTGGAAGACTCTGACCATCTGGTCCAATCCCCTCCTTTTATAGTGGAGGAAACTGAGGCTGAGGAGAGAGAAGTGACTTGTGTAAGGTCACATAGGTAGTAACCATCAGAGGTATGATTTTTAACCTAGGTCTTTTGCTTAAAGATACAGTATTCTTTCTATTACACCATACTCCGACTCTAAGCTTCTTCATGAAACAAAGTTCATATTCTTAGCACCTGTATTTTTCTGGTAATGTTATGGGATCATCTAGGTGGCAGAATGGATAGAGTGCTGGCCCTGTAGTCAAGAAGGACCTGAGTTCGAATCTGACATCAGACACTTACTAGCTGTGTGACGCTGGGCAAATCACCTAACCCTGTTTGCCTCAGTTTCCTCATCTGTAAAATGAGTCGGAGAAGGAAATGGCAAATCACTCCAGTATTTTTTTTTTGAGCAATTGGAGTTAAGTAACTTGCTCAAGGTTACACGGCCAGGTGTTTCTGGGTGGATGGTAAGTGTCTGAGCCCGGATTCGATCCCCCAGGTCATCCCGACACCAGGGCCTGTGCTCTTACTCTCTGTGCTACCTGGCCACCCCCACTCCAGTATTTTTGTCAAGAAAACCTCAAATGGGGTCACAGAGTTGGACACAACTGAAAAATGACTTAACACCAAAAACAAACATTATATGGCTATAAATCATAGAATTTCAGTGTTCCCAAGAAATGAAGTTGAAGATCACCTAAAGGGCAGTGGAGAGATGCATGACAGGCATGAACAGATTCCAACCAAGACAAATAAGGGATTTAGCAAGAGAATAGGTGTAAGGGATATAGATCACTTCAGAAATGGATGATTAAAAAAGAGAACCAGTCACGTAGTAAGAGCAAAGGATAATCAAAGGACTGTCTACACACCACATAGTTGTCAAAGCCATGTCAAGAGATCTGAAAGAAGTCCTTCATAATGTATATTAGCTGAGCACTTTGTGGTGGGTATACAGGAAAATATGGACAGGAATCACACAAGATAGACAAGTATGGATACATTGCAACGTGCTCCCTAAAGGAAGTGCTTATGTCAATGAGATCACAGATCCACCTACATCTTTTGTCTATGGGCACCACAGACAGACACTGCAGATGGACACTAAACCAGGGCCAAAACTGAAGAGGAAGAAGAAGGGGCTGGATATCATCTGGGCATTGGCACCATGTTTGTTTGTAACAATCATGTCATCTTTTTTAACACTTATAATCTCCCAATGATGGCATATGGCTGTGAATCATCTACAACAATCTGTAATGAATCAAAATTGAGAGTGACTCAAAGGTCAAAACATTACTGGTCCCTTTTCTTTCCTTCGCTGTCAAAATTCTGTGTCTAATGCCGCCACTTCCCTTTGACTTACTGCTCAAATTCCTGGGATCACTTTCTGGTTCTGTCATCATATGTCCGTGAGCAAGTTGTTGCTGTGTCCAGGCCTTCAGTTCCTCACCTGTAAATTAAGCATATTGGACTAGATAATATTTAAGATTTCTTCCAGATCTAAATCTGTAATCCTTCAATCCCTAAAACCTGGCAACTCTTCACACCCCAAATGAAGACAGGTCTCAGAGTAATGGTTGGATTTTATGTTATAGTGGGGTTTCCTTCTCAGGTGTGGGTTGGCCTGGAAGGCTGCCCATTTAGTTTCCAGCTCTGAGACCCTGTGATTCTTTGAAGTGGCAAAGACACAAATTTAGGCTTGAGGTTAAGGGTAGAAAATCCTAACAATTAGGTTGAACTAAAAATATAATGGGTTGACCAGGGAGGTAGTGGTTTCTTCCTCACTACACGTCTTAAATAAAGGGCCAGATGACTGCTTTATCAGGTATGATACAGAGTCTTCTCATTTAGCTATGGTTTGCCCTTAAATATCTCTTCTAACTCTGATATTCTGTGATTTTCGTGGCATGCATGTTGGCTCTATTGTTAGCTGTTCACCAGTCACCCCCTCTTCTTTCTTCCTCCTCATTTACATCACCCAGATGCCTATCTTCCTCTTCACCCCTGTCTCACATAAAGGAGTGACACTTCTCCTTGCCAAGGCAAACTTTTCTACAAGTACAAGTAATCTGATTCCATCCCATCTCCTCAAACATTATAGCCCCCTCTCTCATCCCCACTTGCTCATTTATCAGTCTCTTCAGGTCTCCTGGCTGCATTCCTACTGCCAACAAAAAAGGCCCATGTCTCCCTCTCCTCACTAAACCTTTGCTTGATCCATCCATCTTTGATAGCTGTCATTGCATCTTTCCTCCTCCAATAGGTGCCTCTTCTTTCTTGCCTCTCAGGAACTTTGTAACTCTCTACAATCTGGTTTCTGATCTTACCATTCACCTTATTCTTCTCTCTCCAAAGTTACTAATGATTTCTTGACTGCCAAATCTAATGACCTTTGCTCAGCCTTTATCCTTCTTGACCTGTCTGCAACCTTTGATACAGACAATCATTGTTTTCTCCTTGATAACTCTCTTCTGTCTAGGTTTTTGGGACACTGGTCACTCTTGGTTCTTCTCCTGTCTGTCTGACAGCTCCTTCTCAGTTTCCTTTGCTGGATCTTCATCCAGGTCATGGTTGGTAGGTGGTAACTGTGAATGTCTTCTCTTCTTTGCTTTAATTATCATCTCTAAGCTAATGATCCTCAAATCTAATTATCCAGCCCTGTCCTCTATGACCTCCAGTTCTGCATCTCCAGTTGCCTATTGGACATCTTGTACTGGTGTAGCACCAAAGCAATATTTACAACACCCACGATCACAATAAAGACCGTGACTATAAATATTACATAATGTTTGATTGCAAAATATACCAGATTCTCCAGGTACAGGACAGAAATGAAACATTTATTTAGACACCAGAAAGTCAAATCCCCAAACCAGTAAGCCAATTTTATCATAGTACCAAATATATTCAGAAGCTATAATAACACTGAGAGCCACAACATCCTTCAGTCTTCCCACAAACCAATGCAAGATCATTATCTACTCATGAACCTGACTCCTTGCCTGAGTGTCCTCTCTCCCCAACTGTCTGGCTAGCTCTGACCAGCTTCCTGTGGGATCTGTTTCCCTTCAGCAAACTCCTCCCACCACAGGCTCCATGTGACTACATTTAGCCTATTAGGGGGCAGAGTTTATCTTCACAGCAGGGAAGCTTCTTGTGGGCTCTGCTGCATCCTTCAGCAAATTCCCTCCATCACAGACTTCATGTGACTACATTCAGCTTATCAGGGGGCAGAGTTTACTTTCAAAGCAGAAGAGGTCTTCACACTCCCCCCTAGGTCTATTAAGGGGCAGGGAAGATCTTCAAATTCCCATTCTCATTACAACTGGATGTCCAGTAGACACCTTAAACTCAACATGTCCAAAGCAGAATTCATTATCTTTCCCCCTAAACCTTCCACACCCTTCCAAACTTCCCTTTTCCTGTTGAGAGTACTACCATCTTCCCAGTCCCCCAGGCTCACAACATAGGTGTCATCTTCAACTCATTATCTCTCTCTTCCAATTTCCCCTCTGCAAGACCTTGAATATGCCCCTTTCTCTCCTCTAATATTGCCACTTTCCTGGTGGAGGCTCTTAATAATATTGCAGTAGCCTGCTGTTTGATTTCCCTGTCTCAAGTCTCTCCCCACTCCAGTCTATCTTCCTAAAGCAGGGGTCTGACTATGTCACCCCATATGCAATGAGACTCCAGTGGTTTCCCATTACCTCTGGGGAAAAAAATGTGAAACCTTCTGTTTAATATTCAGTCTTCCATAACCTGTGCCCCCACACCTTTCCAGTCTTCTTGTACCTTACATACCCCATATACTCTGCCATCCAGTGAGACTGGCCTCCTCGTTAGTCCTCAAACAAGACACTCCATTTCTTGACTCCAAGAATTTTTACTGGCTGCCCCTGTACCTGGAATTCTGTCCCTCCACTTCTTCCCCTCTGGCTTCCATGGTTTCCTTTAAGTGCCAGAAAAAGTCTCAGTTTCTACAGTGAGCCTTTCCCTACCCCCCACACTTCATTCTAGTGCCTTCCTTCTGTTAATTTATCTCCAATTTATCTTTTATGTATCTTGTTTGTCCATAGTTGTTTACATTTTCTCTCCCCTATTAGACTATAAGTTTCTTTGTATTCCCAGTGCTTAACAGAGTACCTGGTGCATAGGAAGCACTTAACAAATATTTATTGATTGACTGTATGTATGTATGTTTTTTAATGTCAAATATAACTTGAGTGCAAGAAGTGGTATAAGGAATGTTATTTGGGAATTTTGTATTGGAGAAGGAGGTGGGTTGTCTCTAGTCCTTTACTTGTTCCCAATGACACATATCTACAATAAGACAGGACCTTTGAAGTAATTTTTTGTGATTTTTTTAGATAATAAAATTGACGCCCAGAGAGATGAGGTAACTTAGCCATAGGTCACACAGGGAGTAAGTGGAAGAGCTGAGGTTCAAACTTCAGGGTTGTAATTTCAAGTACAGTTCTCTTTCTGTCATGTTGGTTGTCTCTTTTAACAAGGGACCTAGAGCAAGGCTTCCAGTGAATTCAATATAGCCAGGGGTGAGATGGAGCCAGTTGGTTGGTCCTGGTTACTGAAAGCTAATTGTTACATTTTTAGCTTGAGCATTTACACCTTGGAAATCAACAGACTACATATCTGGGCTTGATTTATTGTCTTGTTGATGCTCTAGACTTAAGAAAGTAATGGAGTGGCTAGTTGGCACAGTGAATAGAGCACTGGCCCTGGACTCAGGAGGACCTGAGTTCAAATGCGACCTCAGACACTTAATACAAAAAACTAGCCATGTGACTTTGGGCAAGTCACTTAACCCCAGTTGCCCTACCTTCCCTCCCTCCAAAAAGAAAAAAAAAAGAAAGAAATAAAAAGAAAAGAAAGTAATGGAGAAAATGCAGATAATAGATTCAACTTAAAAGGGTGAAAATGTCTTCCAGAGAGCTGTTGGGCAATTCTGTCCCACCCTGTAACAAGGCAACTTCCCAAGGTTCAGAACACCAGCATAGGTGCTCTCCATTTTATTCAGTGACAAATTAAGAACAGAGAAGATCAAAATATGACATCATTCAAAACACAGCATTTACTAAGTGTGATTCAATAATCTCCAAGTACTACCCCACCCCAGGACCTTACATTCATTCAATCAATTACAAAGTCCCTGTTCTAAATACTACTCCACCCCTAGGCTGTACCTTCATTTAGTCCATCACAAAGCCCCTCTTCTCAAATGGAGATTAGTTTCCAATTATAAGTAAAGTACATTCATTTGTTCAATCATAGAACACAAAAAGGTCAAAAGTTCCCCACCCCTGGATCACAACTGAATCTACCCCAGAGTTACAACAAGTTTAAGCACAGCCCTTAATACCCAAAGAGAGGTCTTTTCTTCATCTTGACACGAGGCAAGTTCTCAGCAATCTTTGTTCCTGGGGAGACAAAGCTCAGCAAGGCCACAAGATACATTGCCAGTCTCTTCATTAATTCATCCTCTGTCTGCAGAACAGCTCTAGGACCCCTGAAAACATTAGCAAAACCCTCTCCCAGGATTTCTGTAAACATACAACAAGAAAATCCTTCTTTAGGGCTTCTGAACCAACAGAAAGGTTCCCAGACCCCTGCAACAACAGCACTGTCCTTCACCAGTGGACAGTATTCACTCTCTGTCTGCAGGACAGTCTCAGGATCTCTGAACCAACAGCAAGGTTCCAGGACTTCTTCAACAACAGGACTGTCTTTCACCAGTGGACAAATCTGGCAAAACAACATCATAACAGACAAAGTACCAGCAAAACAGCCATGTCTCCTCAGTCCTTGGCATCTCCGGGGGCAGGTCTCAAAAGTCCTGGGCAATTCAAAGTGGCACTCAGCAATCCTCTCAGTCTTTCTCTGCCTCCATGAGGGTGCTGCTTCCAAAAAGTTCTTCTGCCTCTCTCCTGTGTCTCTGCAAATCTAGGTCACCAGCTCCTCCCAGTTCAGCACTCTCTTTTCACATCAACAAGTCCATCCCACAGGTGGGATTAACAAGCTCTGGGTTTTAACACAATCAGACCAAAAACCAAGCCAATACAGGGGAATCTTTAAATGCCATTACTATTACACACCCCAAAACTGGTTGTTAAACATTTGTCATCACACCCCTGGATAAAGCCCAGAAGATTTATAGGAGGACAAGAGTTGCAAGAGTTGAAGCATGGATGGGTTCTGATCTGCACAGTTGAGGGGATACTCACATTAATTCTAGGAGGGATTCACTTCAGTGTTTTGTAGAGCAATGATGGAAATTAATTTCAATCAACAAATATGTATTGAGCACCTATTACATGATCATGGAGGTAACAAAAAAAGTGGGCCCTAGCCTAGGGGGATTCTATGTCTAATTGGGGAGCCCAGATCTATTCAAATAGGAAACTAAACAGGAAGCATCAGCCAGTGTGTGATTCCTTGCTGACTGGTTCATACATTCAGCTTGTGTTATAAGGATTTAGAAGAGTCTGGGATTTGGTATGCCTTTGCTTTCCATGAACGAACACACACACACACACACACACACACACACACTTTTTTATGTAAGGGTTCTTAACCTAGAGTCCATGGGACTCCAAAGAGTCTGTGAATAGATGTTAAGGATCCCAGAACTTGTTTCTTAAATATTTTGATAACTGTATTTCAATATAACTGGTTTCCTTTGTAATCTCATGTATTTTTATTTTATGTATTTAGAAACCTTATTCTGAGAAGGGGTCCATCTGCTTCCCCAAGCTACACAAAAACAGATTAAGAGCCTCTGGCACTGGTCCTCACCAAGAGTTTTCTCAGCTCAGCTCCACATGAGCTTCCCTGGGTTTCTGGTCTATTAAAAACCCTCAGGCATCCCGACTACCCCCACAGTTCTGTCCACTCTCATCTCCTGCAGCCTGGCCCCTTCCCTGCAGTTTTACTTTCCTCTGTTGCCCTGACAATAGTCATTGTTTGCTCAAGAACTGGGCAATGAGGACACTGCAGGCATTGAAGGCTGCACAAGCACAGTACCACTCAGGCACAGGGGAGGTTCACTGAAGGGCCCTGCCAGGCGAGCACAGGCACAATGGGAACAGTGTGAGCCGATCGCCAAGCAGGTTGGGGTGGGGTGGTTGCGCAGACCCTCCCAGCTCTTAGCTTTGGCAGAGAATTGGAAACCTGGTTTGTGGACAGGACCCAAGGGCAAGTGCTCTGCACTCACCAGGTTTGGGACATTAGGGTAGGGAGTTGATCCTATGGAGGGAAGGGGCTGAGGCCCAACTCCTGGATCCAGGGGATAAAACCCTTCTCCCTTGCCCCCACTTAGAACAAGAGTTGAGGGCACAGGGTGCCTTTCCCAGCCATCCATTTATTGCTGCTATGATGTGCTTATACCTGCCCATCGGAGTCAAGGGGTTGGCATGGTAGCACAAACTGGTGAGAAGCGCTTATCAGGCAAGTTTTTGTGAACTGCTGGGGGGGGGGAGGGACTTTATTAATAAAATAAACATGCCCCGCCCTGTCTTTGATTTCATAATTTAGCTATCCCATCTTTCAAACTTCTAATGGAATTTCAAGTTTTATCTGAGAAACATCAAAATACTCATGCATTATACTTGTAACCATGCTATATCTTTTTCTCCATCCTGGCTGTGCAATCATATGATGCATACATGCCATTTTAGGAGTCTTTAGAGTTGAGTTTCAACATAAAGGTCATTTACAACACATTTTAATGTTCTCAAAGGAACATGAAACCATATACCATTCTGTTCTATGATTTGGTGTTTTAAAATAGTGCTAAATCTCACATGAATTGAAATATCACATCTACTTCTATAAGCGCAGAGGTCCTATAGAGTTCAAATGTGATCTCTTGATTGTCAAATTTAGTTGAAAGCCTTTAGGAAAATCTCATTTTTATTGATTCCTAATTTTCTCATTTGAGATGACAATATCAAGACTATTCTGTTACGTGTAACTTTCCTGTCTGAAACAGGAAGTTAGGCTGAAAATGTCAGTTCATCATCATCCATTAAGTGGTTGGAGACACTATTTTATGAAAGAGGAAACTGAGTGATGTGTTAACAGAGTGGGAAGAAACCAAGTGAAGGGATAACAAAGTTAATACTAGGGGAAAGATAAGGAAGTAGAAATCAGAAATGGAAATAAAAGAAAAAATTTAGAAATGTAGGAACTAGGAGTATCCCTCATTTGGCAGGATGGTTTCCCAAAGAAACAACTACCCCAGGTTCAAGGTATGTTGTAGTTCTACTGTCCCTGAAACAAGGGTTCTTAACCTTTTTTGTGTCTTGGACCACTTTTGCAGTCTGGTGAGGCCTGTGGACCCCTTTTCAGAATAATGTTTTTAGATGCATAAATAACAGGATTACAAAGGAAATCATATTGAAATAAGTTATCAAAAATTATTTTGAAACAAATTCATGGACCCCAGGTTAAGAACCCCTGCTCTAAAGTTATAGTTTACAAGCTCCCACCAATGTTTCCCCTTCACATTCAGCTAAAAGGTATAGTTAGTTCAAAGTAAAGGCATTTAAGGAAAAGAAACAGTAAGAGGAACATACACTAAAGGAATATGTGTCAAGTATTTTAGGCGGGGAGCATATGTAGTCAGGGTGTATATGAAAAAGCAAACATGGTAAACACTTAGTATGGGGGGTGGGAGGGAAGACCCATATCTCTGATAGTACAAGACAGATGATATCTTCTTAAGCTACCATCACAGTGCCCCAACCAAGCTTGCTCTCCCTTGGTCTCATGGTTTCCTCCTGGATGCTTCTCAGCGAAACGCAGTCTCCACCAGATACTGCTGTACTATAGTTTTCGTTGGATACTTTCACCAGAAGCTATTCAGCTGGATGCTGCTTGGCTGGATATAGTCTTTGGAAGATGCATATCTTAAGTTTCTGGCCCAGCTGAAATCCTTGGCTATCCCTCCAAGAGAAGAGCAACTATTTCCATGCTCTTTCACCTTAAATATGTCTCATTTTTTTTCCAGCTCTTTTAAAAAAGATAGAAACTCTTGCATATTACTAGAAACAAGCCTTCCCTTATATTCTCCCAAAACGTTCCCTCAGTCTTGGCTCTGTTGTTACCTCCCAACAGGAGTTTCTTAGTTACAGATACCAAACACTTCAAAATAAGAGTAGAGTCTTCCCTGCTAGTTAATGCCTTCTGCTTTAGTCTTCCTTGGGTTCCTCTTCCTGGTCCAGGGTCTGTGGTCCTTCTGTTAGAGAACTTACTCTAGCTTTTTTTTTTTTAAAAGCAATCGGGGTTAATTAACTTGCTCAAGGTTACACAGCCAGTTATTTCTGGGTATGGTGCTGAGTGTCTGAGCCTGGATTCGATCTCCAGGTCATCCCAACACTGGAGCTGGTGCTCTTACTCGCTGAGCCACCTGGCCTCCCCAACTCTAGCTTTTGATAAGCATGGCATATAACTCCCAATTTTCACTTCTGAAGACTAAACTACAAGCCAGGTAACAACGAACTGTAATAACTACCAAACAGCTCTGAGGTATGGAATTCTGCAGGTTTTGAACCATAAGATATTATCTTCTCCCATGGTGATAAGCAGATGTAGAAAAAGCATAGAAGCAAGTCAGGATTCTTTTAGAAGCCTAACCACATTTCTGTGTTTTTTCATTTGCAAATACAGCCCACCCAAAGCTTCCAGGGAGGGTCAGAGTAGTCCCTTACAGGAAAACAAGCAAACAAATGAAAGATTATCTGTATATCTTGACTCTTTCACCAACTTCCTTTTACATGACCCATTTTTTACAGGAAACTACTAGCAGTGCTGTGGTGCTAAATTGAAAGAGACAGAATGACATTAGTTTCCAAAGATAGTTTTAGTGAGAAAGATCACTGCAATATTAAAGGATAATTTCTATCCAGTAGTGTAGCTTCAATGTGATATTTATAGTGCCACAATCATGATAAAAACTGTTACTATAAGTATCGCATGATGTTCAATTGCAAAATATACCAAACTCTCCAGATAGAGGATAGAACTGAAGCATTTATTTAGACACCAGAAAACCAAATCCCAAAACCAGTAAGTGGATTCCATCATAGTACCAAAGATATTCAGAAGCCATAATAACACTAAGAGCCACAGCATCCTTCAGCCTTCCCACAAACCAATACAAGATCAATATCTACTCATGAGCCTATCTGAAGTCCTTGTCTGAGGTCCTCCTTTCTCCCCCACTGTATGTGTAGCTCTGACCAACTTCCTCTGGGCTCTGTTTCCCTTCAGCAAACTCCTCCCACCACAGTTTCCATGGGACTACATTCAACCTATTAGGGGGCAGAGTTTATCTTCACAGCAGGGAAGCTTCCTGTGGGCTCTGCTGCATCCTTCAGCAAATTCCCTCCATCACAGGCTCCTTGTGATCACATTCAACCTATTAAGGGGCAGAGTTTACTTTCAAAGCAGGGAAGGTCTTCAAACCCCCCCCCCCCAGGTCTACTAAGGGGCAGGGAAGATCTTCAAATTCCCATTCTCATTACAAGTAGGAACAAAGTTATTGGAGAAGTCAAAGACAAAAGAAATCAGAAGATGGCTATTTTTTTTTAAAAGCAAAGGAGTAGTTTCTGGAAACATTTAGGGTAGAATTATGGACTTGGAGCCTGGAAGACCTGGGTTCACATACTACCTCTAACTTCAGCGTTTAGCACAGTGTCTGGCACATCCACTTACTAAAGTTTATTGATTGACTGTCACTCACTTTGTGAGCTTTTATGGCTTTCAGAGCATCAGTTTCCTTATTGGTAAAATGAGGAGGCTGGACTAGATGACCTCTGAGATCCTTTCTGGCTCTAAATCTACAATCCTGTGAATCTCTGCCATTTCAGGAAAGGATTGGAGGATGGTTCTGTACCAGGCATCAGAATGGAGGAGTAGCAAAAGTTAGTGTATGAGATTTTAATTTTCAGAGATAGCTTTTGCTAAATAAGAATCAGCATAACCCAGAGGCGATATGAACTAGAGAATAATAGTTTAAAAGTTTTTGCATGATAATACAACATTGACAATGGTATGAACTGTTTGTAGGATTAATTAGCAAGCATTTCTCTACAGAATACTCTGGTGGATGACTAAGAGTTACATGACAGAATTCTGATGTAGCTTATAAACTATTTGGGAAAGAAAAAAAGTATACTGGTGCAACCTCTACACACTCAGGGTGGGCAGTACCATCAAGGATAGTTCTATGTTGTATCTGCAGCATACTGCATATGAATAATGATATGAATCAGTGGAGAAGGGACTTTTCCAGCTTGTTGGAGATCTTCAACAAAGGCAGTTGGGAGAGGCAAGTGTGAACCTCTTGAATGTCTACTAAGAACCCACAGAGCTGCAGAAATGTAGGGGAAGCTTTTCACCACTTCCCAACACTCCCACTCCTTTGATTTCCAATGCTTGCAACCCTAGAGACTGCTAAAAGGAAGTCATAATCCCATCCTCAGAGCTAAAGGCTTTTTATCTTGCTTCCAAAGCAAAGAGACTATTATATTCTATTGTCTGCCATAATATGTTTATTTTCTCCAGTTTCTGTTTACTGTTTACTTTGATAAAGAGCCTTATTAACCATTTGTGGTAGTTTTTTGTGTAATCAAACCTTCGGTGGAATGGAGCTGAGCTGGAAATAGTAAGCCAAGTATTACTCTCCTCTTGCTACTGATCAGGGAAAGTGATGTTTATCCTGGATCCCAAAGTATTGTGCCCCAGAGACTACCAATATTTGAGGTGGAGTGGATAGATTTAATTCTAGCTCAATGTCCCTCTTGGACACAAGGGGGAAAGGAACAAGTGTCCAACCAAACTCCTCTTCTTCTTAAATAGGCAGAATTTGAAGTCTCCTTTGGAGAGGAGGTGGCTAGGTCCCATATCATATATCTATTATATCACACTGGAAGCAACATATATCTTTATATTTACACAGGAACCACCTTATGTACATACACAAAATTGAGTTTAAAACTATTACAAAGAAACATGCCAACAAATTAATATGTTATAGATTGTAGATATATGTACTCAGCAGAAGTAGTATTAAGGGAAAGTGATCAGAGTGGAGGTGGTATTAATCTAGGAAAGCTTCCTGGAGGAGTTGAATTTTAAGATAGATCTCAGAGGTTGTGAATGGGCAGCTAGGTGGCACTGAAGTGGGGTCAGCTTGGAGTCACAAAGACTGATCTTCTTGAGTTCAAATCTGGCCTCAGACACTTACTAGCTGTGTGACCTTGGGCAAGTCACTTCATGTTGTTTGCTTCAGTTTCCTCATCTGTAAAACGAACTGGAGAAGGAATAAGCAAACAACTCCAGCAATTTTTGCCAAGAAAACCCCCAATGGGGTCCTGAAGAGTTTGACACAACTGAAAATGCTTCAGCAACAACAAAAATGAACAGACATATGGATTGGTAGGCACAGATATTCTATGGGGGACTAGCAGAGGCAAGGCACAGAGGTCACAATTGGCAAGTTGTAGGAGATAGCAAGCAGATAGGTTTGCCTGGAATAGAGAGGCTATGTTGGGCAAAATCTGCATATGATACGTTTTCAACATTTCTTCTTTTTATTTTTGCCTTTTGGAGGGCAATTGGGGTTAAGTAACTTGCCCAAGGTCATATGGTATGAGGCTGGATTTGAGCTCAGGTCCTCCTGACTCCAGGGCCAGTGCTCTATTCACTGCGCTACCTAGCTGCCCAGGTTTTGAACATTTCAAGGCTCTTAAAACAACTATAAAGGGATTGGTTAGGCAGGTTTTTTTTTTCATCTACTTTAGTTTCCATAATAATTACTCTTTCACATGTTGAAATGACAATGTTCAACCGAAGTAACTTACCTCTATTACTTGAGCAAATTTTACATCAATCCAACCGTGTGATACAATGGAGAATAAGAAAAAGAAAACTGGATGAGTAATACGAAATCCAAATAAAATGTGTGCTTCTGTCTTTGCTGTAAGGCCCTTTAAGCTAACTACCAGGATTAGTTTCTTGATGGAGGTGTTTCATATAATTGTGGTTTCTCTGACCACTTGTATAATGTGACCCTTTGGGTATATTATAGTAGTTATTCCTTTCATGTAGATGACTAAATGTACAACCAGTGTTTCTTCTAACTCTTAGATTTCATGATTCTCTATATAAAGATCTATTTGCCTTTTAGAATTTTGTAACTGCAAATGCCATCCTTCCTCTGGGGAATGCAAATGAATTGAGAGTGCTTGCTAGGGAATACATACATGCATTCACACATTCATAAATAACTATATTTATAGTTGGGGCCTTTTCCCTCACCTTAGGATCTTTGTGTAAGTTTCTTCACCCTCCCCTATAGAATTAGAATTCACATATAGAATAATCCCTAGAGGGAAAGCTATACACAAGCCTGTCAAAGGGGCTTTGATTCTCAGGTGAGAGAGCAACCCTAAACTGTCATCTTAGCAGTGACCATGCAATATAGAGGTAGAACTCACTGGAAAGAATCAGGTCTATATTGACTGGCTACTCTCCTGCATATTTTGGGGGGGCTAGGTGATGCCTATTTTGAGTGCAGCTAGGAGGTGCAGTGGATAGAGTGTGATCCTGGAGTCAGAAGGACCCGAATTCAAATCCAGCCTCAGACACTTACTAGCTGTGTGACCCTGGGCAAGTCACTTAGCCTTGTTTGCCTCAGTTTCCTCATCTGTAAAATGAACTGGAGAAGGGAATGACAAACCACTCTAGTATCCCAAGAAATCCCCAAAAGATGTCATGAAGAGTTAGACATGAGTAATTGACAACAATCACCTGCATATTTATGTAGTTTTAATTAATTTTTACTTTCTTTTTTTGGAACAAATTTCTTTTCATTCGTTTTTGTCTTTTAAAAATCAATTTAATTTAATTTTTATCAAATGCTTTATTAACTTCAAGTTTACATCATTCATTTCTACAAGATTTTCTCCCCGTTTTTCCACTACCCACTACCCCAAAATAGCGATCCCACTGGATATTCACTCCTCCAATGTGCTCTCTCCCATATCTTCTCCCATACCCCCTCCGACTTTCCAGTAGGGCATGGTGGTTCTCTATACCCCAGTGTCTGTATATCTTCTTTCCCAGTTACATGTAAAATAATATTAATAATAGTGTATGTATGTATGTGTGTGTATATATATATGATCCCTCGGTGTAGAAGCTGCCAGATCCTGTGTTATACTGATTGTGTTTCCACAATATTCCAATTGTTTCTTCCTGGATCCTTGTAATATTTTCTCCTTGGTCTATATATACACACATACTACTCGTGGGACTACCAGTCCACAGCCCAGAAATTTAAAAAGGTCCTATTTGGACCTCCAGGGACCAGGATGGCAGAATGAACCCCAGCTGCTCCAAAACCCCCCTCTGACCCTGAAAATGTAGTAATTATTGCCCCAGGGAAAAACTTTAAACAGTAAAGGCTTGGGAACCTTAGAGTAAGGGCATGGCTAGGGCCCTGCCTCAAAATGTGTAGAAAGCAGACTGCAAAGACGAAGACTCTGGAGTCCTACTATCATGAGAGGGAGGAGCCAAATTCAGAGGGAGACAGTGTTGACTCCACACCCACAGCTGAATACTCAACAGGGAACTGGTCTCAAGTACAGAAAACATTCCTAGATGATCTCAAAAGGAACTTTGAAAACCAAATGAGATAGAAGATAAAATTAATAATTCTTTTAAAATCAAAATCACAAAATTAGAAAAACATTACAATGAAGAAAACAGCTCCTTAAAAAGAGAAATGTGTGATACAGAAAAGGAGCTCCAAAAACTAACCAAGGAAAATAATTTGCTAAAAACTAGAATCAACCAAATTGAAGCGAATAACTCTATGAGGAACCAAGAATTAGTCAAACAAAACATCAAAAATGAAAAATTAGAAAAAAAGGTAAAATATCTCAATGGTAAAATGACTGACATGGAAAACAGATTCAGGAGAGATAATCTGAGAATTATAGGCCTACTGGAAAATCAAGATGAAAAAATGGCCCTGGACAACATCTTCCAAGAGCTCATCAAGGAAAACTGCCTGGAGACACTAGAACCAGAGGGTAAAATAGAAATAGAAGAGATCCCAAGTTGAAAAGTTCTCAAAATGTTGTGGCCAAACTCCAGAACTACTACGGTAAGTAAAGGAGAAATCATTTCAAGCAGCCAGAAAGAAACAATTCAAATGTCGCGGAACCACAGTGAGGATTGCATGGGATCTGGCAGCTTCTACACTGAAAGATCGGAGGAAGTGGAATACAATTTTTCACAAGGCAAAAGACCTTGGGTTACAACCAAGGATCACCTACCCAGCAAAACTGAACATATTCTTCCAGGCAAGGAGATGGTCATTCAATGCTATAACAGATTTTCAGACCTTCCTGATGAAAAAGCCAGAGCTCAATAGAAAATTCAACTTCCAATTATGAGACACAAGAGAGACATAGAAAGGTAAACAAGGAAAACACACACACACACACACACACACACCTTGTTATTTAATAAGAGCAAACTGTTTCTAGACAAGTAGAGGGTATGAGTATAAATTACACAAAATGACAATAAAAAAACCTTATTAAGGGCTACAACGGGACTGCAATGGAAGAAGAGGAAAGAATGAAGTAGAAAAGGGTAAATTATGCCACTCAAAGAGGCATAAAAACAATATAGCAGAGGGAAAGAAGGGAGGGAGATAAGTATTATATGAGCTTTTCCCTCATTGGTTCTGGTGCAAGGAGGGAATAACACAACCAGTTAACAAAGGACTCTATCGATAAGAGACATGAAACATATCATAATACAGGGGAAAAGGGGAGTTTTGCATGAGATTTGTTCCTGTCACTCTTGGTGCGAAGAAAAAATAACATATTACATTAAGTATAAAAATATCCTACAAGCAATAGAAGAGGGAAGGGCTAAGAAAGGGGAGGTGGTTAGAAGGGAGGGAAGAAGTAAGGAGGAAGGTGAGGAAAAGGGAGGGGGACTAATAAGAAGGGAATACTGAGGGACGTGGTGGTCAAAAGGAACACTCTTAAGGAGGGGAAGGGAGAAGGGGAGAAAAATATAAACATAAACAGGGAAGGGAATATGATGGAGCGAAAGAGACAGATAGTAATCATAACTGTGAATGTGAAGGGAATCAACTCTCCCATAAAATGGAGGTGGATAGCATAATGGGTTAAAAACCATAATCCTACAATATGCTGTTTACAAGAAACATATCTGAAACAGAGGGATATACACAGGGTAAAGGTAAAAAGCTGGAGTAAAATATATCATGCCTCGGCTAAAGTAAAAAAAGCAGGGGTAGCAATCCTTATCTCAGATAAAGCAAAAGCAAAAACTGATCTAATTAAAAGAGATAAGGAAGGAAACTATGTCCTGCTAAAAAAGCACCATAGAAAATGAAGCAATATCATTACTTAACATATATGCACCAAATGGTATAGCATCCAAATTCCTAGAAGAGAAGGTAAGGGAATTAGAGGAAGAAATAGATAGCAAAACTATACTAGTGGGGGACCTTAATCTCCCCCTCTCTGAACTTGATAAATATAACCTCAAAATAAACAAGAAAGAAGGTAAGGAGGTGAATAGGGTAGGTATGATAGATCACTGAAGAAAAGTGGATGGGAATAAAAAGGAATATACCTTCTTCTCGGGAGTACATGGCACATACACAAAAATCTACCATATACTAGGACATAAAAACCTCACAGTTCAGTGCAGAAAGGCAGAAATAATAAATGCATCATTCTCAGATCATGATGCAATAAAAATCATATGTAATAAAGGGCCATGGAAAGACAGACTAAAAACTAATTGGAAACTAAACAATTTAATCTTAAAGAATTAGTGGGTCAAACAAGAAATCATAGAAACAATCAGTAACTTCATTTAAGACAATGACAATAACGTGACAACATACCAAAATTTGTGGGATGCAGCAAAGGTATTTCTTAGGGGAAGTTTTATATCCCTGAGTGCATACATGAATAAATTAGAGAAAAGGGAGGTAAATGAATTGGGCATGCAACTGAAAAAGCTAGAAAAAGAACAAATTGAAAATCTACAATTAAATACTAAAGTAGAAATAATGAAAACCAAAGGAGAAATTAAGAAAATTGAAATTAAGAAAACTATTGAATTAATAAATACAACTAAGAGCTGGTTTTATGAAAAAAAAAAAACAAATAAAATTAATAGACCCTTAGCCAATATGATAAAAAAAAGAAGAAAACCAAATTATGAGTATCACAAATGAAAATGGTGAATATACTTCCAATGAAGAAGAAATTAAAACAATAATTAGGAATTATTTTGCCAAATTATATGCACATAAATTTGAAAATCTTAGTGAAATGGATGAATATTTACAAAAATATAAGCTGACCAGATTAACTGAAGAGTAAGTAAATTACTTAAATAGCCCTATCTCAGAAAAAGAAATTGAACAAGTCATCAGTGAACTCCCTAGGAAAAAATCTCCAGGGCCAGATGGATTTACTAGCAAATTCTATCAAATATTTAAAGAACAATTGATTCCAATACTCTACAAACTATTTGGGAAAATTAATGAAGAAGGAGTCCTACCAAATTCTTTTTATGACACAAACATGGTACTGATACCTAAATCAGGAAGAGATAAAACAGAAAAAGGAAATTATAGACCAATTTCCCTCATGAATATAGATGCAGAAATTTTAAATAAAATATTAGCAAAAAGACCATAGCAACTTATCACAAAAATAATACATTTTGATCAGGTAGGATTTATTCCAGGAATGCAAGGATGGTTTAATATTAGGGAAACCATCAGTATAATTGATCATATCAACAATACAACTAGCAGAAACCACATGATTATCTCAATAGATGCAGAATAGGCTTTTAACAAAGTACAACATCCATTCCTATTAAAAACACTAGAAAGTATAGGAATAAATGGAGCCTTCCTTAAAATAATAAGTAGCATCTATTTAAAGCCATCAGCAAGTATTTTATGTGATGGGGATAAGCTAGAAGCATTTTCAATAAGATCAGGGGTGAAGCAAGGGTGTCCACTATCACCCCTCTTATTCAATCTGGTACTAGAATGTTAGCAGTAGCAATTAGAGAAGAAAAAGAAATCAAAGGAATCAATTCAGGCAAAAAAGAGATCAAGTTATCACTCTTCACAGATGATATGATGATATACTTAGAGAATCCTAAAGAATCCAGTAATAAACTATGTGAGGCAATAATTAAATTTGGCAAAGTAGCAGGATATAAAATAAACCCACATAAATCCTTGGCATTCCTGTATATTTCTTTTTTTTTTTTTGCCTTTTTGGAGGGCAATTGGGGTTAAGTAACTTGCCCAAGGTTACACGGCTGTTCTTTTCGTGTGGGTGTTAAGTGTCTAAGGCTGGAACTGAACTCTGGTCCTCCTAACTCCAGGGCCGGCGCTTTACTCACTAAACCACCTCCCCCCCCCCCCCCCCCCCCCCATTCCTGTATGTTTCTAATGAAAGCCAACATCAAGAGATAGAAAGAGAAATCCCATTTAAAGTTACTGTAGACATTATAAAATACTTGGGAATCTACCTCCCAAAACAAAACCCAGGACCTATATGAACACAACTAAAAAACACTTTTCACACAAATAAAGTCAGATCTAACTAATTGGAAAAACATCAATTGCTCATGGCCGGGTCGAGCTAATATAACAAAAATGACAATTTTACCTAAAAAAATTACATATTTAGTGCCAATCAATTTACCAAAAAATTACTTTATAGACCTAGAAAAAATAGTAACAAAGTTCATTTGGAGGAACAAAAGGTCTAGAATATTAAGGGTATTAACTAAAAGAAATGCTAGGGAAGGTGGGCTAGCTATACCAGATTTTAATCTGTATTATAAAGCAGCAGTCATAAAAACTACTTGGTACTGGTTGTGGAATAGAGTAGTGGATCAATGGAATAGATTGGGTACATGAGACTCAGCAGTCAATGACTATAATAATCTCTATTTTGATAAATTCAAAGACCACAGTTTTTGGGATAAGAACTCACTATTTGACAAAAACTCCTGGGAAAACTGGAATATAGTATGGCAGAAACTGGGCATAGACCATTATCTAACACCATATACAAAATTTAAGTCTAAATGGGTGCATGATCTAGCTGTCAGATTTATGGAGAGGGGAAGATTTCATGACCAAAGAAGAATTAGAGAGCATTATAAAGTGCAAAATGGATAATTTTGATTACATCAAATTGAAAATTTTCTGTACATACAAAGCCAATGTAACAAAGATTAAGAAGGAAGTGGAAAATTGGGAAAGCATTTTTACAACCAATGTCTCTGATAAAAGCCCCATTTCTAAAATATACAGAGAACTGAGTCAAATCTATAAGAATACAAATCATTTCCCAATTGAGAAATGGTCAAAGGATATGAACGGACAGTTCTCAGAGGAAGATATTAAATATATCTATAAGCATATGAAAAAATGCTCTAAATCACTATTGATTAGAGAAATGCAAATCAAAACAACTCTGAGGTACCACATCTCACCAGTCAGATTAGTAAAATGACAAAACTGAAAAATGAAAAATGCTAGAGAGGATGTGGAAAAATTGGAACACTAATACATTGTTGGTGGAGTTGTGAACTGATTCATCCATTCTGGAGAGCAAACTGGAACTATGCCCAAAGGGTCATAAGTAATTTCATGTCCTTTGACCCATCATTACCACTTCTAGGGATGTATCCCAAAGAGATCACAGAAGCAGGAGGAAGACCCATATGTACAAAAATATTTATAGCAGCTCTTTGTGTGGTGGCAAAGAATTGAAAATTAAGGGGATGCCCATCAATTGGGGAATGGCTAAACAAGTTATGGTATATGAATGTAATGGAATACTATTGTGCCATAAGAAATGAAGAGCAGACGGACTTCATATCGACCTGGAGAGGCTTATACAAACTGAAGCTGAGTGAGAAGAGCAGAACCAGGAAAAAAATTGTACACAATTACAGATACAACATATGTGTGATGACCAACTTTGTTAGGCTGGACTCTTCTCAAAAATTCAGAGATATAAGTAAACTCCAAAAGACTCATGATGGAGAGAGATGTCTACATTCAAAGAAAGAACTAGAAAGAGGGGCGGCCAGGTGGCTCAGCGAGTAGGAGCACCGGTTCCAGTGTTGGGACGACCTGGAGATCGAATCCCGGGCTCAGACACTCAGCACCGCACCCAGAAATAACTGGCCGGGTAACCTTGAGCAAGTTACTTAACCCCAATTGCTTTAAAAAAAAATAGCAAGTAGAAATTGGAGAAGTTATATAGATTCGAGTATACTTGAAAATTTACAGAGATAATCAGTTTTGGGGCGGCCAGGTAGCACAGCAAGTAAGAGCACCGGCTCCAGTGTTGAGAAGACCTGGAGATCGAATCCCGGGCTCAGACACTTAGCACCCACCCAGAAACACCTGGCCGTGTAACCTTGAGCAAGTTACTTACCCCCGATTGCTTAAAAAAAAAAGAAAGAAAGAACTAGAAAGAACAGAGTTTGGATGCAGATTGAAGCAAATTACCTGCTCTCTTTCTTTTTCTTGTTTGGTTTGGTTTCCTCTTTCCCATTGTTCATTCCATTCAATACAATCCTTTTTTTATAACCTGACCAATGTCTAATGTGAAAGTATCTGCAGATCCTATACCTGATTGTATGCTGCCATGGAGGCAGGGGTCAGGGAATGGGAGGGAGGGGGAGAAAATTTGAAACTTGAAGAACTGGGGAACTGAATCTTGTAAACTCAAAGTAAATGAACAAATTGATAAAGACAAAAAAAGTAAAAAATAAATAAATAAAAATCTACCTTTTTTTCTCCCACCCCCATCCTCAAAATGAGAAAGGAAAAAAACCCAACAAAATGGCTGTTACAAACAAAACAGATTTTCACACTGACCATGTCCAAAATATGCATGTGTATGTGTATGCATGTATATGCATTTATATATCATTCTACATTCTGAGTTCTTCATCCCTGTAGCAGGAGGTGGTAACATGTTTAATCATGAGTCTTCTGGACTTGTTGGCTGTGATGCTGATCAAAGTTCCTAAGTCTTTCAATGGGGGCAGCTCGGTGGCACAGTTGAAGTCAGGAGGACTTGAGTTCAAATGTGGCCTCAGACACTTAACACAAAAAAAAATAGCCATGTGACCTTGGGCAAGTCACTTAACCCCAAATGCCCTACCTTCCCCCCTCCAAAAAGCAAACAAAACAAAACAAACCCCTAAGTCTTTCAATGTTGTTTGTTTTTACAGTATTGCACTCATAGTAAAAATTGTTTTCCTGGCTATGCTCACTTCATTCATAAATATCTTCCCAAATGTTCCTGAAATCATCCATTTTCTCATTTCTATAGCACAAGAGGGTTCTATCACATTTATATACCAAAACTTTTCAGCCATTACTCAATTGACAGGCACCCCTCACTTTCCAATTCTTTGTCACTGCAAAAGAGCTATACAATGCTTACTAGCTGTGTGACCTCGGGCAAGTCACTTAACCCCAATTGCCCTGCATTCCTCCCTCCAAAAAGCAAAAAAAAAATGAGCTATACATACTTTTGCACATCCTTAGAATTTGTTTTGAATAAGACTCCTTTAATCTTTTGTATTTTTTCCTTTATATTATTATTATTTTTAATTTTTCAAACGCTTTATTAATTTCTGATTCACATCATTCATTTCTGCTGGATTTTGAGTTACAAATTTTCTCCCCATTTTTACCCTAACCACCACCCCAAAATAGCAGTCCCACAGGATATCCCCTCCTCCAATCTGCTCTCTCCCATATTTTCTTCCATACTCCTTTAGACTTTTCCAGTGGATCTCTATGCCCCAGTGCCTGT
Source organism: Petaurus breviceps papuanus (assembly GCF_028583685.1). NCBI lineage: Eukaryota > Metazoa > Chordata > Mammalia > Diprotodontia > Petauridae > Petaurus > Petaurus breviceps. The sequence continues at coordinate 1,349,636 of NW_027187182.1, forward strand.
ATATCTTATTTCCCAATTACATGTAAAATAGTATTGATAATAGTATATATTTGAATATTTGATTTTAAAACTTTGAATTCCAGATTCATTCCCTGCCTCCCTTGTCACCCACCCTTACTGGGAAGATAAGCAGTTCAGTATATATTGTACAGGTGTGGCTAATGCAAAACAATAACATAGTAGACACATTGTAAAAGACTGACTATATTTCCCTCCCTCCTATCCCACCTCCCACTTGTTCTATTCTCTACTTTGATCCTGTCCCTCTTCAAAAGTGAGTGCTTCCAACCTCCCTCCCCCCCAGCCTACCCTCCCTTCTATCATCCCCCCTCTCATCCCCTTCCCCCCTACTCCCCTGGAGGGTGAGATACCCTATTTAGTATGTATTTCATTCCCTCCTCAAGCCAAATTCAATGGGAATAAGGTTTACCCATTCCCTTTTGCCTTCCTATCCTTCCCTCCCCATTCCTAATTTCACCTTGTAAGTATCATCCCTTCCTGTTAAATTGGTCCTGTGCCCTCTATCTATGTATACCTGTAAACAAGTATACACACATTCACTTATGTATTCATATGCTCATATACACTCATATATAGACATATATACTTCTATTCCCTTCAACTACTGAGAAAAGTTTCAGAAGTTACAATAATTGTTCTTCCATGTAGGAATGTTAATAGTTCAACTTTGATAAGTTCCTTATGATTTCTTTTCCCTGTTTACCTTCTCATGCATCTCTTGCTTCTTGTACCTGAATGTCAAATTTTCTATTCAACTCTGTTTTTTTCAGCAAGAATGCTTTAAAGTCCTCTATTCCACTGAATGACCATAGTTTCCCCTGAAACATGATACTCAGTTTTGCTGGGTAGGTGACTCTTGGTTTTAATCCCAGCTGCTTTGACCTCCAGAATATCATATTCCAAACACTTCGATCCATCAGTGTAGAAGCTGCCAGATCCTGGGTTATACTGATTTGTGTTTCCACAATATTCAAATTGTTTCCTCCTGGCTGCTTGTAATATTCTCTCCTTAATCTGGGAATTCTGGAACCTGGCTATAATATTCCTAGGAGTTTTCTTTTTGGGATCTTTTTCAGGCGGTGATTGGTGGATTCTTTCAACCTCTATTTTGCCCTCTGGTTCTAAAACATCAGGGCAGTTTTCTCTGAGAACTTCCTGGAGGATGGTTTCTAGGTTCTTACTTTGATCATGGCTTTCAGGTAGTCCAATAATTTTTAAATCATCTCTCCTGGATCTATTTTCCAGGACAGTGGTTTTTCCCATGAGGTATTTCACATTGCCTTCTACTCTTTCATTTGTTTGGATCTGTTTAATAGTGTCTTGATTTCTCACAGTCATTAGCTTCCATTCGCTCCAATCTAATTCTGAAGCAATGATTCTCCTCATTGAGCTTTTGAGATTCTTTTTCCATATGGAAAATTTGGCTTTTTCAGCCATTCTTCTCCTCATTGTCTTTTTGAGCCTCTTTTGCCATTTTATTTAGTCTAGTTTTTAAGGTGTAATTTTCTTCAGTCAGGATGTTGACTCTCATTTCATAATTTTCTTGCATTGTTTTCATTTGTCTTCCCAATTTTTCCTCCACTTCTCTTATCTGCTTCTTAAGGTCCTCTATGGCCTGTAACCAGCTTGTATTTTCCTTTGAAGCTTTTGATGCAGGAGTTCTGACTTCACTATCTTCCTTCTGTTCCATGTTTTGCTCCTTTTTGTCTCCAAAATAGGAGTGCAATGTTGGAATCTTCTGTCTACTTTATTCCCTTTGCCTGGTCATGTCGCCCCTCAGTCACCTGACCCCTGGGCTTTTTGGCACAGTAGGACTCTGCCACCAGACAGGGGAGTTTTTGTCCCAAACGCTGGGGTTTTCTCAGCTGCCAGAGGTATTAGATGGGTGCCCTCTCTGAGATCTCCACATGCTCTGGCGAGCTGGATACACACCCCAGGACCTCCACCCTAGACTGCAATCCAGATCCAAGCAGGTTAAAGCAAAAGCGATGACCCCTCAGACTGGTGCTTGGTCCCCCTACACTCTGCAGGCCAGGAGGTGAAACTGTCACGTGGCTCTGGCTGGCTGTGCGGCTCAGTGGCTTCTCGCCCTGGGGGCAAAAGCCTCGTACTCCCAATTAATGGGTCACAAAGTCCAGACTGCACTGACCTCTCACCTTGTCCTTCTCATCTATGTGTTGATAAATCAGTAAACGGCCACAGGTGCTGCTGATCTGAAGTCCCTCTGGCCAGTGGCTGGTCAGGCCTGCCCTGGGCCTAAAGCCTCGGAGTGGGGCTGGGTCGGCTCCCAGAGTGCTGCGCTGGCCAATTCCTGCTGGCCTGCCAGGCTGTCCTCATTGGGAGCTTAGCTTCTCTGTGTCATTTTGTGGGTTCTGCAGCTCCAAAGTTTGTTTAGAGTCCCCTTTTTACATGGATTGGGGGAGGTGGAAGCTGGAGCAGGGGGAAGTTCCTGATTCTACTCTGCCATCTTGACTCCCAAGACTCCCTTAATCTACTGTACCTCTTATTCTACCCTTCTCGCCTTTCTCCTTTCCTTCCTGTTTCACTCTTGAATGAAATGTATTTCTATACCCAACTCTACTCCTCCTCCTTCTTCTTGTTTTTCTTTTTCTCTCCTTTCACCAGTTGAGATAAGAGTAAGATTCCAGTGTCAGCTGTAACTGTAACCTATTCCTTCCTTCTTGTTTGTCTAGACTTGTACTTGCACACTCTGATTATGTGAGATTATTTTCCCTAACTTGCATTTTCTTCCCTCCATCCCCAGTGTGTTCCCCTTCTCTTTATTTTCAATTATTTATTTTCAGTTCAAAAAATATTTATTAAGACTTAGATCTTTGTTCTTTTTTCCCTTCTGCCCTTTCTGTTTTATACTTAATTATTTTTAGTTTTTAACATTCACTTCCATAAGATTTTGAGTTTTAAAATTTATCCTCCCCCCCACTCAAGATGGCATGCAATTTGATATTGGTTCTACTTATACATTCATATTAAACATTTTCAAATTAGTTATGACATAAAGAAAAATTAGAAATAATGGGAGGAACCATAAGAAAGAAGGAACAAAACAAAAGGAGAGCCAATTGTATGCTTCCATCTGCATTCAGACTCCAGAGTTCTTTGTCTGGATGTGAATAGCATTTTACATCCTGAGACTTTTGGAGTTGTCTTAGATACTTGCATTGCTGAGCAGAACTAAGTCTATCAAAGTCAGTCATCACACAATGTGACTGTTACTGGTTCATTTCACTCAACATCAGTTCATACAAGTCTTTCCAGGTCTTTCTGAAGTCTGCCTATTTAGCATTTCTTTTTTTTTCTTTTAAATTTATTTACTTTTAGTTTACAACATTCAGTTCCACAAGTTTTTGAGTTCCAAATTTTCTCCTCCTCTCTCTCTTCCCCCCTCTCCCCCCATGGCAGCATGTAATCCAATATAGGTTCTACAAATACCTTCACGTTAAACATTAGTCAAGTTGTAAAGAAGAATTATAACCAATGGAATGAACGAGAAAGAAGAGACAAAACAAAATGAAACGAAAAAGAGAGAGCATAGTTTGCTTCAATCTGCTTTCAGACTCCATAATTCTCTCTCTGGATGTAGTCTTTTCCATCATGAGTCTTCTGGAGTTGTGTTTTAATCTTGAATTACCAAGAAGAGCTCAGTCTATCAAAGTCAGTCATCACAGATAAGATGTGTCTGTCATTGTGTACAATGTTCTCCTGGTTCTGCTCCCCTCACTCAGCATCAGTTTATATAAGTGTCTCCAGGTTATTATGAAGTCTGTCTGCTCCTTATAGCACTATAGTATTCCATTACATTCATATACCACAACTTGTTCAGCCATTGCCCAGCTGATGGGCATCCCCTCATTTCTAATTCTTTACCACCACAAAAAGAGCTGCTAGAAATATTTTGTTACATATGGATCCTTTTCCCTTTTTTATGACCTCAGTAGCTGGGTCAAAGATATGCAGTTTTATTGCCCTTTGGGCATAGTATCAAATTGCTCTCCAGAATGGTTAGATCAGTTCACAACTCCACCAATAATGCATTAGTGTTCCAAATTTTTCCACATCTTCTCCAACTTTTATCATTTTCCTGCTTTGTCATGTTAGCCAATCTGATAGGTGTGATGTGGTATATCAGAGTTGTTTTGATTTGTATTTCTCTAATCAAGAGTGATTTAAAGCATTTTTCATGTGACTATAGATAGCTTTCATTTCTTCCTCTGAAAACTGCCTATTCATATCCTTTGACCATTTGTCAATTGGGGAATGGCTTGTATTCTTATAAATTTGACTTTATACATTTTAGAAATGAGGCCTTTATCAGAGCTATTGGTTGTAAAAATTTTCCCACCTTTCTGCTTCCCTTTTAATTTTGGTTGTATTGGCTTTGTGCAAAAACTTTTCAATTTAATGTAATCAAAATCATACATTTTGCATTTCATAATGTTCTCTATCTTTTGTTTGGTCATCAGTTCTTCCTTTCTCCACAGATCTGACAGGTAAACTATTCCTTGCTCTCCTAGTTTGCTTAGAATATTAGCCTTTATATCTAAATCATGTATCCATTTTGACTTTATCTGGGTATAGGGTGTAAGATGTTGGTCTATGCCTACTTTGTCATACTATTTTCTAGTTTTCTCAGCAGTTTTTGTTAAATAGTGAGTTCTTATCCCAGAAACTGAAGTTTTTTGTATTTATCAAATAGTAGATTACTATAGCCATTGACTATTTATTGTGTCTTGCATTCCTAACCTATTCCACTGATCTAGATCTACCACTCTTTTTCTTACTTAGCTAGTACCAGTCCACTGAAGGCACTTAGGAGAATCCCCATTCACTGGGTTATCACTAAATTAGTAGTAACTGAAGTTCAGTTGCAGAATTCTCTTCTAGCAGATGGGGCCATCAGTTAATCAGGCAAAAATGGCATTTCTTAGGAGTTGGGTCTTTATAGGTGGGGGCCCATTAGGTGAGGGTTCAAGAGTCTGTATTAGAAGGCTCAGTCTTTAGCATAGTCACTACTTGTTTGTGAAGGACACTGACACTGGAGGGACCAAAGTGATCATGATTTTTTTTAAAGCAATTGGGGTTAAGTAACTTGCTCAAAGTTACACGGCCAGTTATTTTGTATGGGTGTTAAGAATCTGAGACTAGAACCAATCACGGGTTCTCTTGACTCCGGTGCTGGTGCTCTTACATGATCATGATTTTTAATGAACCATTTCCATTTAGTAATAGAAGCCTCCTGTGTTCTGTCCATCTTGTCAGAGGGAACATCTTGTATCACTCAATCCGTAATAAGTAACTCTGCACAAAGATGATTATGTGACCTGTTTAGTAACAACTAGGGCCCAGTAACAGGCTAGCAACTGCTTTATAAAAGTGGTAGAGTGGATTGTTAATTTAGGTAACTTGTAACTCTAGATGCTGGACAGCAGCTTATACCAGCCACTTCTTAGTACTCACCAAAGGTTTCTCTTTCAGCCTAGTCTTTATGGACAAAGACTCTCGGAAACATAGGCCTTTGAAGGTCATAAGAGCCCAAAGGGAAAATCTGCTAGACATTCAGCTTCATATCTTTCAATATCATAGCCTATTCTAAGCCTCACTTGAAAGAGGTAGATTTGCCAGTGACTTAGTAAATGGGGGCTATCAGGATAACCAGATGGGAGCTATATGTCTTCCCAAATCTGAAGAATCCAGTAAGTCTGTGGGCTTCCTTCTCAGCTTGTGAGGAAGCGAGTTTCAGTAGCGTATTACAGACCATACCTGCAGTCCTCTGAATTTTCCCCCAAACAAACTTTGGGGGGTTGATTTCCTATCCCTTATCTATCATGCAGGCCACTGTCTGATCTAAGGCCTCTGCTACTGTAGCCTTCTCTGGCCTGGTCAACATTATGTCATTAATGTAGAGGTGTACATCAATGACTTCAGGAAGGAAGGCCTCTTTCAGATCTCTGGCTACCATAACATAACAGTATGAAGGAGAATTCAGGTAGCCCAGGGGAAGGATGGTAAAGGCATACTGGAGTTGTTCCTAGTTGAAAACCACTAGTCTCACAAGCACTGGTGAGATCAAGGACCCCTGGGCTATCTAGTTTACAACAATGATGAATCAGGAACAGCTGTAGTGAGGGGCATGATGATTTGTTCAGCTCTCTGTAGTTCACTGTATACTGCCAGGCCTCCTCTGCCTTCCTCACAGGCTATATAGGATTGTTGTAAGGGAGCTAGTATAACAAAATATTCCAGCTTTCTTTACTTTCATAACTAGAGAAAAAATATTTTTCACTCCACTGGGGATCCGGTATTGTATGGAATGGATAGTTTGGGTAACTTGAAAAATTTGCATTGGGCCCTCCCCACAATCACTTGCATAGAAGTTGCTGAAATGGCCTTCATAGCTACAGAGCTCATAATATCTCTTTCTGCAACTTCCCATGAATGATCCAAAGGAGGCAGGCATTTTAAAGGATTCCTCTGGCTTGGGTGGGATTGAAGGACCCCTAATACCATCAGTGTTTTCTTATCAACCCCATCAACCATGCCCAAAACTCCCTCAGAGAGGATGTCATTGTCCGGTGTGCACTTAGTAGGGCATTGGGATCTGTGATTCTTCTCTCCCTAATAATTATTTGCTGTGACATCAGTATCTGCCCAAGCCACAATCCTCCCAACTTTCTGCTCAAATTTCACCAGTTGGTCAGCCCACAACAGTATAGTTGTATGACCTATGTGCCTGGAAAGAAGGATAGCTAAATTTTGAAGCCATTAGGGTGGGGTTCTACCCAGAAAGCAGGATTTAATGGGCAACAAGGTAGGCTGGTCACAAGGTGTGTCAAGCTATGGGAGGGAGATATAAATCCAATCTATCAAACCCATTTTCTTTAGGAACTTCATCTCCTCCCTTCCAGATCCCCATGGGGAGCTGACTCCAATGGGAACTCTTCTTTATGGGGCCAGGTACAAATTATTACCAGCTTAGCCATCTAAAAAGGGACAAAGAGCCTTTCCTGTTTGTAGGCTCTAATCCATTTAGCCTATGTAATTAAGTCCTGAGTCATAGAACAGTTAACAAAAGGAGGTTTACTTGACCCTGACAGAGCAAGGATATGCAAAAAAAACTTCTCTGAAATGTCTAGTCATCTGGAAAAGTTATAGTGGCTTGATGGTCTTCAAAAATCTACCAACTTCAAAGGGCCCAGACTCACCTGGGTGGGAGTTTTTATGCCCTTAGGTGATCATGAAGCTGCCAGTGGAATGTCAATGGAGTCAAGCCCCAGGGAGAGCTTTGTTGCCTATGAGGGTAAGCTAATGATTATTATGGGGAAATAGAGGAAACCTATAATTAATCACAAAAGGCTCAGACCTTTCCTGTATATATTTAAAAAAAAACTAACCTCTAGCAAGGAAGGGGAGAATGAGGACACGGGTGGTAGAGTAGCCTAGCTAGACCTCATCACTTCATGAGTGTGATTGGTTTAGGAATGCTACCATAGCAGTCCAGTCACACCACCAGTCCCTTGACTCCCTCACATGAGTGTACACTCTCCATACCTTTACTTCTTATAATCCTTAGCTTCCTAAAGGGTGAGTTTCAGGTGCCCCTCTTTATTCCAAGGCTTCCATGTCACCCTCCCCTCTCCACAGTTAATATTGCTTTCTTCCTTTCCCTATTATTTTGTTTTTATATATTTGTACATTCTGTATCTTTCCAGGAGAAAGTAAACTCTTTGAGGGAAGAGGCCACTTTTCTTTCATACGTTTATACCATAATCTCTAACGGAGTGACTTTTGTTTGAACAAGCCTTTAATAAGCACCTACTGTGTGTCAGGCACTGTGCCAAGCACTTTACAAATCCTATTTATGAGGTATGGGCTCTGGGAGCCAGGCTCTGGGAAACCCCCCCCCCCCCTTGAACTCTGATTAAATCATCTCATTTGATAAAGCATTTGCATGAGGTCATAAGCCTTACATTGTGTCTGGGCCCAAACCTCTGTTACTAGACTTCCCATCCTTGAGCCTATCAAAATATCAATCCACCCTTAAACTGAACTAGCCCACCATTGTCTGTGGCCTCCAGCAACTTCCCACCCTTAATCACTCATGGATCTCATTAACTCATCCTAAAGACCCTTCCCAAACTCCTCCTCTGGACCACCCCTAGATTCCTCCCACAACATTGTATATGTAAGAACCCATCTTATCTCCACGTCTGTGAGAGCACCATAGAATGACCTAGCACAGACTTACTCTGTGTCTAATAAACTTTACTTTTCTTTGACTGAGAGAAGACTTGAGTCAAATTCATTTGGCAGGACCTGGCATGTTGGTATTTTGGGGTCTGTAATGTAATGCCAAGCAAAGGCAACTTCCCAAGGTTCATAATACCAGCATAGGTGCTTTCCATTTTATTCAGTGACAAATTAAGAACAGAGAAGGTCAAAATATGACATCATTCAAAATACAGCATTTACTAAGTGTGATTAAATAATCTCCAAGTACTACCCCACCCCAGGACCTTACATTCATTCAATCAAATTACAAAGTCCCTGTTCTAAATACTACTCCACCCCTAGGATGTACCTTCATTTGGTCCATAGCAAAGCCCCTCTTCTCAAATGGAGATTAGTTTCCAATCTAAGTAAAGTACATTCATTTGTTCAACCACAGAACACAAAAAGGTCAAAAGTTCCCCACCCCTAGATCACAATTGAATCTACCCCAGAGTTACAACAAGTTTAAGCACAGCCCTTAATACACAAATGGAGGTCTTTTCTTCATCTTGACACGAGGCAAGTTCTCAGCAATCTTAGTTCCTGGGGAGACAAGGCTTAGCAAGGCCACAAGATACATTGCCAGTCTCTTCATTAATTCATCCTCTGTCTGCAGAACAGTCCTAGAACCCCTGAAAACATTAGCAAAACCCTCTCCCAGGATTTCTGTAAACATACAACAAGAAAATCCTTCTTTAGGGCTTCTGAACCAACAGAAAGGTTCCCAGACCCCTGCAACAACAGCACTGTCCTTCACCAGTGGGCAGCATTCACTCTCTGTCTGCAGGACAGTCTCAGGAGCTCTTAACCAACAGCCAGGTTCCAGAACTTCTTCACCAACAGGACTGTCTTTCACCAGTGGACAAATCTGGCAAAACAACATCAAAACAGACAAAGTACCAGCAAAAAAGCCATGTCTCCTCAGTCCTTGGCAGCTCTGGGGGCAGGTCTCAAAAGTCCAGGGCAATTGAAAGTGGCCCTCAGCAATCCTCTCAGTCTCTCTCTGCCTCCACGAGGGTGCTGCTTCCAAAAAGTTCTTCTGCCTCTCTCTTGCCTCTCCAAATCTAGGTCACCAGCTCCTCCCAGTTCAGGACTTTCTTTTCACATCAACAAGTCCATCCCACAGGTGGGATTAACAAGCTCTGTGTTTTAACACAATCAATTTGAAAACCAAGCCAATACAGGGGAATCTTTATATTCCATTACTATCACAGGGTCTCCAGAGCAACCCTAACTCTCTTTATGGGTAACCTCTTCAGTATCTCATTTTCTCCTCACAACAACCCTGTGAGGCAGATGTTCATATTATATCTCTTTTACAAATGAGAAAACAGAGGCTGAGAGAGGATAAGTGACTTGTCCAGGGTCACGCAGCTAGCAAATATCTGAGGTGGGATCAGAACTCAGGTCCTTCCTGACTTCAAGTCCAGGACTCTGTCTACTGCAGTGCCTCCTAGTTTCCCACAGTAGGGACATTGCCTATGAAAATGAGTGCTTCTTTGGGAACATATTGCAAATCTGCCTTGCAGACAGACCATAAAAGCGGTCTTCTTCAGAATGTTAACAGCATCTCTCTTTTCTCTCACTCCTTTTTGTCAAGTAGTTGGATTTTTCTCCCTTTGTATGAACTTAAACAATTACCTGTCATGAACTGATGGATGAGATGTTCATAGATACTTTGAAAAGAAAGGGCAGCATCGTAAACCAAAGGGGCACCAAACTATCTGTTGTATAACAAATATGACTCATTTTTATTAAGTACCTGAGCATGCATTTGTTCTTGTGTTGCCTCAAAATTGATGTTATAAATGAAATGTTGTCTTCAGGAATTACCTTGTGACCTGGAACCAAAATTGATATACAGATGCTTGATTTAGAATTCTTTAATTATGATTTCAAATATTTCCCACCTGGATCTAGTTTCTGTGATCATACCACTGGGTCCCTTTCCATATGCTTAAGCCAAGTCCTTCTGGATTCATCTACTAGACACCTACTCATCTTTCAAGGCTCAACACAGCTGCCATCTAATTCATGAAACCTTTCTTGTTAACTCCTGTTGGGACAGCTTGTTCTCTCTCTCTCTCTCTCTCTCTCTCTCTCTCTCTCTCTCTCTCTCTCTCTCTGTCTCTCTCTCTCTGTCTCTCTCTCTCTGTCTCTCTCTGTCTCTCTCTGTCTCTCTCTCTCTGTCTCTCTCTCTCTGTCTCTCTCTCTGTCTCTCTCTCCCTCACTCTGTCCCTCCCTCCTCCCCCTTTCTCCCCTTCTCCTTCTCTTCCTCCTCTTCCTCTTCTTTTCTCTCTCTCCCTCCATCCCTCTATCCCTTTCCCTCCATCCCTCCCTCCCCCTCTTTCTCCTTTTAAGTTCAATAACAATTATTATTTGCATCACTCATGCAATGAGTATTTATTGAACAAAATATTTACATGCCAATCTATGTATGTGAATGACTATGGATATGAAGGCTCTACAAAAAGAGTTGTGGCACTCAATGGCAGGAGTGAATAAGAAGAAGGGTAGTGGATAAAAATCTAGGTAGGAAACAAATTATCTTGTAATGTGAAAACAAGATTGACATATAGATGATCAATCTGTAATTCTTTAATTGTGCTTACCTCACCCAGAGAGTGCAAATAATGCTATATTCGAAGTCAGGTGACTTGAATTTGAGTCCCAGCTCTGTCATTTCTTGGCTATTTGATCTTGAGCAAACAATTAAGCATCAGTTTCCTCATCTGTAAAATGCTTACTTTTTACAGTAAGATAAAATAAGATCATGGATATAATTTATGTTAAATTGTTATAATGTAGTATATAAACATTAATTAATATTGAGACAAATAATCAACAAACATTTAATAAGTGCCAACTGTATGCCAGGTACCATAGTAGGTGCTACGAGAATTGGGAAACCTGTGGCCTCAAAGCCACACGTGGCCCTTTGAATCCAAAGTTCACAGAAGAAATCCCCTTAATAAAAGGATTTGTTCTGTAAAACTTAGACTCAATCAAAAAGTGGTACCCAAGGACCTAGAAGGCCACAGGTTCCCCACCCCTGTGGGAAACAAATATGTAAGAATGTAAGCTAAAACTTATTGGGGCAGCTAGGTGGCACAGTGGATAGAACAACAGCCCTGGAGTCAGGAGGACCTGACTTCAAATCTGGATTAATTCACTTGACACTTACTAGCAGTGTGACCCTGGGCAAGTCACTTAACCCCAAATGCCAAAAAAAAGTAAGCTACCTGCAAACAGGGATTGCATTTATTATATTTGTATACCTAGCAACTAACAGATAGCAATAGGGATAGGGATGGTTTCTATGACTTCACTGGTATAGGGAACTCTCAGGTGAGGATAATCCCTCTACCAATGAAGGTCAGCAACTTTTCTGCAACTTACAGTCTTAAAGAATTGCCAAGAGTATTGAAAGGTTAAATGATTTGCCCAGTGTGTCTCAGAGCAGGTACTTGAACCTGGGTCTTCCTAACTTCAAGGAAAACTCCCTATCCACTATGCCTTGATTTGCTCATGCCCAATGTCGTGGTCACATCACCCTAATCATTGTCACAATATAAATGATCTCATTGTCATATACATACCTTTGTCACTTTCACATCTCTACTATCATTGTCATACCTTTGCCATCATCAGCACTGTCACATCTATACCACAGTGAATATTTGTATCACAACAATCAGCAACGTAACAACAGTACCACCATGAATACCATATTCATATCCCTACCAATATCATTGTCACTTCCCTAACAATATTGCTTTTAAATCGCCACCCTCACTGTTAAATCCCCAAGACTTGCATATACCCATCATCACCACAACTTTACCACAATCACTGTCTCAATACAAGCGATGTCATTGTCATACAAAAGCCACTACCACCATTCATTTTTAAATGATTACAGTTATGTCCATGTCCCTGCCTCCATTACTTCTGAATTTCCATCATCACTCTCACATCCACCATAACTTTAAAATCCTTGACTCCTTAATCTTACTCTTTGCACATGTTCAGTCAGTTGCCTATTCAGAAATATGTCCCTTCTCTCCATCCATACAGTTATCAGCCTGGCTCAGACCCTCTTCACTTCTTGCTTGGACTACAGCAATGCCTTCTAGTTGGTCATACTGTCTTAAATCTCTCCCTACAACAAATGCATCCTCTACTCAGCTGCCAAAATGATTTTCCTAAAGGGTAGCTCTGATTATATTAGCCCCATACCCAATAAACCCCAGCGGCTCCCTATTACCTCCAATATTAAATATAAAATCCACTACTTGGCATTTAAAGTTCTTCAGAACCCGACCCATTCATTCTTTCCAGTCTTCTCATACTTTTCCTTTTTTTTTCTTTTCTTTTCATAGGGGCAGTTGGGGTTAAGTGACTTGCCCAAGGTCACACAGCTAGTAAGTGTTAACATACTTTACTTTTCTCTGAAAATTCTATAATACAGTAATACCAGACTATAGTACTCATTGTTTCTTACCCATGCCTTGTACTGGGTATTCCATTGGCCTCGGATTCTCTCTCTCCTCACCTCTGCCTCTTAGCTTCTCTCTCTTCTTTCAGGATTGAGCTTTATTAAAGGCCGTCATTAAAGGCCGTCTTCTGCAGGAGTCCTTGCCTGGTCCTCCTTCCAACCTCCTCCACCCATTCAAAGCTTCCTGTCTAAGTTTGTTTTCCTTCAAATCTTTGCCTATTTTGTACATAACTATTTACTTATCTCTAGGTTGTGGACAATGACTGTTTGTGGTTTTGTTTTTTTTCTTTTGAGAGTGAATTATTCTGAAAGGTGGGAGATCAAAAAAGACAATTGAAGCAATTATTGGTTTTAATACTTAGTTCATCCTTTAAATGGGAATTTGAGAAGGGAAGGTGTAATAAAAGTGTAACCCCTCTTCCACACACCATTGCTATGGAGATGGGGGACTCATACCAAACTACTACAAAAATTCATCACTTTGCTGAATTTGTCTTTGGAGGACAGTGGGAATTGGAAACCAGCATTTTGCACCATGCTGGGGAAGTACCACTAGCAGGGACGAGCCTCCTTTGATTTCTTGATGCTGGCTCCCCTGTTTCTCTGGGGCTCTGCTGGGATGCCTGGAACACATTCCATTCTCACTTCTGCTTATCAGAATTCCAAGTTTCCTTCAAAGTTCGGCTTATAGGAAACCTCCTAGATGAAGAAACCTTTCATTATCTCCTCAAGTGCAAGGTATTTCCCATATTCCCTCCTTTAATTAACTTTCATTGTCTTTATATTTTGTATATATTGATATATAAACTAATAATATATATTGATATGATTATTTTTTATATTTGGTATATATTTCTATATAAATGAATATTCTCTCAGTAATAGGATGTATGCTCCTTGAACATAGGGGCTGTTTTATTTTTGTCTTTGTGTCCCCAGCACTCTTAATAAATACTTTTTTTTTCTTTTTTTTTTTTTTTTATTGAGCAATCAGGGTTAAGTAACTTGCTCAAGGTTACACGGCCAGTTATTTCTGGGTGTGGTGCTGAGTGTCTGAGCCCGGGATTCGATCTCCAGGTCTATCTCAACACTGGAGCCGGTGCTCTTACTCGCTGTGCTACCTGGCCGCCCCAATAAATACTTTTTCAACAATTAATTGCCATTTAAAAATGTAACCCGGTCTTTGGACGACATCTTGTGTCTATGATAAGAACAACAGGGAAGATTAATAAAAATGGCACCGTCTTGTGGCCAACTCAGATTGTCGGCTCACTTTTTGTCTGCCATCGCGTGTCCAAACCATGGTATTACATTTTGGCTCATTTTAAAACCTAGATTTACTGAATTTTAACCCATGTGACTCACCTAACATACATTTAACCAGCGTGAAGGCATCCAGAGAAAGAACGATGGAGTCAGAATGCAGATCGAAGTATACTATTTTCTGTTTTTTGTTTGTTTTTTTTAATTTCTCGTGGTTTTCCCCTTTTGTTCTGATTCTTCTTTCACAACATGACTAATGTGGAAATGTGTTTAATATGACCATACATGTAGAGCTTGTATCAGATTGCATGCCATCTTGGGGAGGGGGGAGTGGAGAGAAGCGGAGAAATTTAGAACTCAAAATCTTATAAAAGTGAATGTTGAAAACTAAAAATAAATTAATTAATAAAAATAGAATTGTAACAAAAATTGAGAGAGAGAGAGAGAGAGAGAGAGAGAGAGAGAGAGAGAGAGAGAGATTTGGGTTTGGCTGTTGTATTATTTGGATTTTTGATGGTTGGAGATATATATACATACACATATCTAACACACACACACATGTCCAAAGATCCAAATTTTCAGGTATTTTAGATCAGGGACAGTCCTCTATCTTCCTCGTTATTCCCTCTATAATGCTCTGAAGCATCATAGATTTCAAATTGGAAGGGACTTTAAAAATCATGTAATTCAACTTCCCCATTTCAAAGATGACAAAACTGGGACCTGGAAGGGTTATTATGTGACTTGCCAAAGGTCACACAGTCAGTATCACAAGAATACTTGAAATTTAGTTCCTATTACTCCAAAACTAGTATTCTGTCCATTTGTGTGTACATTGTATCACCTCATTAGAATTTAAGATCCCTGATGAGAGAGATTACTTTGGTTCTGTCTTTGAATTCCCAGTAAAAAGATCCCCCTATAAAGTTACCTTTTGATGTAATCTATATGTTTCTTCCATGTCCATACTTATTTGCATATTTTCCATTAGAATGTAGGTCTAAAAGTTTCTGTTTCTACCTTTCTTTGTATCTCTGTGATATTTAACACAGAGCTTGGAACATAGAAAATACTTAATAAATGCTTGTTGATTAATTACCTCAATATCTAGAATTTCATTGGGAAGGGAAAGGAAACAAATATTTATTAACGACAAGTTAATAAATACGAAAGTAAATAAAAAATAAATAAAATAAAAATAAAGTTAATAAATAACAAATAAATGACAAGTGATGTGATTAGCACTTAATGAATACAAAATATATGTTTTTCATTTAAAAAACAGTGTGAAGGGAGGCAGAATGGAGTCAAAAGAAATGATGAATTTATGAAATGAATTAAGTTACGAATTCCTTCAGTGTCAATATAAATTCATATTAAATCATCCCCACTAAAATTGCCCATTACATTTTCACCCTATAAAATGTCAACGGGCACAGGATTAGATTCAATAGCAGTGGAGATAGCATTGAGCTGATTTCAGCTTATGATGTATGTACCTGTTGCCCATTCACAAGAGCAATCTTAGAAGAAATAAATACAAGGAAAATAGCTCATCATTTTAATAACAATTCTTAACTTTGAAGGAAAATTATAAAGTAAAAATCACAAGTTTGACTAAGATGTTACTATTGTTAAATCAGGCATGCAGATGAATATTTGTCTAGGTGTCCAGGGCTTATAAAAAAATATTAATCCTGCAGTATATTAACCTGCAGCATCAAAGGGTAAGAGAGGAGACTGCTATAGTCATTGTATTAAGAACCCTGGACAGTGTTCTCCATCTCCCTCTCCCTGTGGCTCTCGTTCTAAACAAAACTGGCCCTGTTTCCTTTCAGTCACCGCCAAGCTTCTCAAATGTGTAGTCTACACCTACTGCCTCATTTTCCTCTCCACCAGTCAATCATCTCTTAAGGTCCTAAATGTGACTAAATGGGTTCATGGGCTAATAGTCACGGCTTTAGCTCTAGAAAGGATTTTAGAGGCTGCCTAGTCCAACCCCTCCATTTGACAGAGGTCAGGGGAAATGAAGTGACTTACCTGAGATTATGAAGCTGAGAAGTGAATCCAGGTTTTCTTGACTCCAAGGGGTGTATATATGAGATCATGCTCTCTCTTATCCCTCATCTCATTTGGTTACTTTCTAGATGCTCTAAGACTAGAAGCATAAGGGATCAATTTCTTTCCTTCTTTCTTTCTTTTTGCTTTTTGGAGGGTGAATTAACAATAGTCCATAGTTAATAAGAATGTGAGTTCACTCTGTCCTTTGTGTGACCTGAACTTGTATCACATGACTTAGGAGCATACCCCAGGAACTAGCCCCTCCTGGAATAGACAGTACGGTGAGAACTGGCTATTCTCTCAAGGACTGTTACTTGATAACACCTATGAAAAACACATGCTGCTCATCCCAGTTGCACAAACACCCGAAAGAATTAAGCAATATCTGGCAAGGAACCAATTATCTTGGTCAAGCCTTCTTTGCTCTTCTCCCATAAAAATCCCCAATCCCCTGAGCCGCTTCGGAATCTCACCCATGGAGAGGATGCTCTGCCTGGGACCGTCCCATTCAGAACTCAAAGGCTGTACCCCGGGATTCCCCAGCCATGTTGATCGAGAGTTGGTGCTCCCCCAAATTGGTGATGTTTTCTTTCTCTCCTCTTACTAGTCTTATTTCTTATTTTAGTTATGCTTGCTTTAATTGTGCTAGGAATATTGTATTGCTGGTTCCGATTTAAGCTTCCTTGTTTCTATGTTCAATAAAACTCCTTCCTCTCTTAAGACTGTGTCGTTTGTCGGAGCGAATCCGAACCGAAACCAAAATCACCATAAGAGAGGGCAAATGGAGTTAAGTGACTTGCCCAAAGTCACAGGCTAATAATTGGGTTTTATTGTTTGTTTGTTTTTAATTTTTTTAAAGCAATTGGGGTTAAGTAACTTACCCGAGGTTACATGGCCAGTTTTGTGTGTGTGTGTGTGTGTGCGTGCGTGCGTGTGTGTTAAGTATCTGAGGCCGGAACCAATCACGGGTTCTCCTGACTCTGGGGCCTGTGTATTACTCACTGCGCCACCTAGCTGCCCGAACATGGCTAATAATTGTGTCAAGTGTCTGAGGCCAGATTTGAACTCAGGTCCTCCTGACTCCAGGACCAGTGCTCTATTCACTGCACCACCTAGCCACCCCAGGATCAATTTCTTTTTGAAATTTTAAGAGGAAAAATAATTTCCCCCAAATACAAATTTCCACACAGATGTTTGTTAGCCTGAACTGAATTTTTGACTTCCTGCCCATTACGTAATACTCTATCTTGAAGGAATGAATTGCTTGACCTCCAATTTTGTCTTTTATTTGAATGAGAAGTTTGAAAGTATTTACAGGACTTAGACC
Source organism: Petaurus breviceps papuanus (assembly GCF_028583685.1). NCBI lineage: Eukaryota > Metazoa > Chordata > Mammalia > Diprotodontia > Petauridae > Petaurus > Petaurus breviceps. Next base: position 1,367,092 of record NW_027187182.1, read on the forward strand.
ATGACAGATATCAACAGATTAAATAAAAATCATCCCTCAAAAAACCTTCTATAAGTATGCTGTCACATAAACTACTTATAAATAGTGTTTATACCCTGCCAAATCTATGAATGAAAAGTCTTAGTTTATCTTAAGAGATGATCTTGGAATACACTGGGAATGGAGGAGGGCTTACGTTTCTTGACAGTTAGCAATGGAACAGAGTTAAAATAATCTTAATATAATGGAATATTAAGCAGCAAAAGTTCCATTATCATTGATTCAGTTAGCATCTTTCAGATGTTTCCTTTCTTTTCTTGGATACAGTATCTAGACTTAATAATACTCATATAGGTCTCAAAGGGTGACTCAGGTGACATAGTAGCATATCACCCTGATATTCTTGGAATAATTTCAGTCTGCCAAAGTCTGACATAAATATATCATTTCTTTCCTGCCCCCTTCCCAATCTAGAGACAGAGATAGACATCAGAGTCCCAAGCAGAATAATAAAAAAGCAAAAGAACAAATTGTCTATAAAATCTGAATCCAAGTTGTGGCCATTTCCCAGGGAAAAGAAAAACCCACCAAATCTCATTTTTCATACTGCTGCTATGCTATGTGAGCAGAATGACAAAAATCATTGAACAAGATGCCATTGACTATTAGTTTTCCCATCTCTAAACCCCACAAAACCATTGATAGGGAATCTGTTATATTTAGGAAAGAGCTGGTGTGAATTTCACCAAAAGTGTTTAGTTCTAATGTTAATTTTGTGTTCAAAGATTTCCTTTTTTTGCCTTTTGGAGGGCAATTGGGGTTAAGTAACTCACCCAAGGTCATACACTAGTTTTTTTGTGTGGGTGTTAAGTGTCTGAGGCTGAACTCAAAGATTTCTTGATGGAGGGACACTAACCAAAGAAAACTTCACCATTGTTGTAGGAACTGAAGACCCAAACATTTTTGTGTATTTGAGAATCAAGTAAGAAGAAAAATCATAAAGACATCTGTATATGTGGAAGACTGAGACAACAAGGATATGTGTTATTAGGCTTTAAAAATTTAAGGAAGTGCTGAGTAGCTGATGAACAAACCCTGAGTTTGCTTTTTCTTATTTATTAGATTTTAAGTTGATTCACTTTAATGGGGAAAAAACCAATCACATCATTTGTTGAGTACCTACTTTCTGCCTGTTCAGCACAGGTCTAGGATCTGTGGAGGTTTATGGAGGAGACAGAGGAAGAGTGGAGATTAGGACAACAGCACTAAATCCCTGCCCTCCCCCAAGTGTTGATGGAAGTCAACTCCTAGAACTACCTGGACTTGCTCTCTCCTTCTCCTTCCCATTTCCCCTCACCTTCATGTCAATGTAGATCACTTCACTAAATTAGAAAATACTTTTTAAAAATAATACTCGATATAAGAACATAGATTAGTAGGGCTAAGAAAAGGCAAATGGAATGTGGCCATGGGGTGGGTACTGTGGAACAGACATTGGATTTGGAGTCAGAGGTCATGGGTTCAAGTACTGCCTCTGTGACTATCTGTGAGGCCCCTAGGAAGTCATTTAACTTCAGTGGGCATCAGTTTCCTCTTCTTTTAAATGAGGTAGTTGAACTACATGGCCTCTGAGGTCCCTTCCAACTCTAGAGCTACAATCCTATCTGTGTCCTTGGGCAAATCATTTTCTATCCCTACTCTTCAGATTCTTCCTCTGTTCAGTGCCTTACTTCTAAGGATTGGGGTTGGGGTTGGGAGGGTGGATTCGAGATTACAGATGTGTACAGTGATTTATAGTAAAGTGCTATAAAACAGTAAATAAATATCAGCTAATATTATTAGATAATCATTCAATCAATTAACAAACATTAATTAATGATCTGCAAAGGCTAGGCACTGTGAGAGGTGCTAGGGATAAAAATAACTTCGAATATAATATCCTTTCAAGAAGAAACTTTTATTTATTTTATTTGTATCCTCAGCATCTAGCTATAGGGATATCGATTGGACTTGTGATTTCATTGTATAGGGTACAACCAAGTGACAGAACTCTCTCTACCAATGCAAGCGGACACCTCTATAATTTATCTTTTTATACAGGAAGACCCCGTGCAGTTTTAAGCTTTAATAACTTTAAATTTTACTAAGACTTTTGGAACACCCTCTATAGTTCCCTAAAGCATTGAAAGGTTGAATGACTTGTCCAGAGCCACAAAGCTAGTATGAGTCAGAGACAGGACTTGAACCCAGGTCCTTCTGCCTTTAAGGCCAGCTCTCTATAATATTCTCCCGTTCTTGCCTGGCACATAGGAAGAACTTAATAAACTATTCTGGATTGATTTATTAGATTGTTTTAAATACAAAAAGTGAGAGAGCCCTTTGTTCCCCTAGAGATTTTGGAGAAATATTTTATCCTTTTAGAGCGGCAGGAGGCATAACCCTGTTTCAAGGAGTGCTAAAGAGCAAAAGAGAGAAGGGAAGAGAGCAGATGCTATTCTGATGTGGAAGTCCCACATGTGGGAGAGTTGGGCTAATCACCTTTGTGTATGCATGAATTCTTAAAAACCAGAAAGACGTAAAATCAGAGAAATTGGATACAAAGATTTTTTTCCTGTTCAACTGCTTCCTTTCTCATCCTAGGTGCATTAATTTTGTCTGTATAGAAACTTTTCAATTTCATGTAATCAAAGTTTTGTATTTTTAAAAAAAATCCTTCTATCCCTTGTTTGTTTAAGAACATGTCTCTTACCCATAGTTGTGAGAGGTATATGATCTGTTTCTCTTCTAATTTTTTTAATAGTATGATTTTAAATATTAAGGTCACCTATCTATGTAGAATGTATAGAGGAATGTAGTGTAAAATGTTGATCTAAGTCTAATTTCTTCCAGAATGTTTTTCCAGTTTTCCCAGCAGTTTTTATTGAAAAGGGAGTTCTTTCCTAAGTCATCTTTTTTTCTTGTTTATTGAACACTAGCTTATTGAGTACCACTGTTTCTGATTCACCCTTGGCACATCTGTTGCATTTATTTACCTCCCTTGTTCTAGTCTGTTCTACCTATTTTTTAAATCAAAACCAGATGTTTTTTGATGACTGCTGCTTTATAATATAGTTTGAGGTCCAGAAGTGCTATTTTCCTTTATCCTACCTCTTTTCTTCATTTCCTTTGATATTTATTAACTTCTGTTTTTCCAAATGAATTTTATTATTATTTTCTCAAGTTTTATGAAGTATCCCTTTGGTAACTGATTGGTGTAACATTAATAGTTTCAATTAACTTTACTAGTACAGCTCAGTCTCTATCAGTGCAAGTATCTCACCTGAAGTGGTTGCATGTATTTGAATTCATACTATTTGAAGGTATAATTATGTAAAATATCATAGCTTGTTTCATTCCCATGGAAATATCCAGTGCAAATTCAAATAATATAGCCACTTCATGGGATTAATTCTTTTCACTAATTGGAATATAAGCTGTATTGTCACTTTTATTATATTGGCATGGCATAGACATGAGCATTAAATATTCCTCTAGCTATTTAAACTTATTCTTTATTTACATAAGGAACATTTTGTAATTGAATGTATACAAGTCTTTTGTGTGCTTTGATAGATTGGTTCCCAGACATTTTATGCATTTTGCAGTTATTTGGAATGAGATTTCCCTTTCTATTATTGCCTTTTGGATTTCATTATCATTATATGGAAATATAGTTGATGTATGTTTATTTTGTAGCCTGCAACTTTGCTGAAGCTATTGCCTCATTAGTATCTTTGCTCATTCCCTAGGATTTTCCAAGTAAATTATCATGTCATCAGCAGATAGGGATAATTTTCTCTCTTCTTTACCCATCTTTAAATCTTTGATGTTTTCTATTATTGCTAGTATTTCCAGAATTATATAAAACAGTACTGGGGAGAGTGGGAATCCTTGCTTTATGCCTTTATTTATTAGGAAAGATACTAATGTATTCCCATTACACGTGATGCTTGCTTTTAGTTTTAGAGAGATAATTTGTGACATTAAAAGGGACCCTCTATGCCTATACTTTGTATAGCTTTTACCATAAAGGAGTGTTATATTTTGAGAAAGGCTTTTTCTATAGCGATTGAAATAATTGTGTGGTTTTAGATATTTTGTTTTTTATATTATTATGTTGATGGTTCTCCTTATGTTGGATCATCCTTGAATTCCTTATATAAATTCAAATTGGTTATTATGAATAATTTATTGGATGAACTGTTGTAGTATGTTTGAAAGGATTTTATTTGAAATGTTTGAATCAATATTCACTAATGATAATGATCTATAGTTCTCCTATACTTTATACTTACCTGGTTTAGGCATTAGGACTATATTTATCTCATAAAATGAGTCTGACAGGAAGTTTTCCTTCTTAGTTTTTGAATGTTATTTGTGTAGTATGAATACCAATTTTTCTTTAAAAATTTAATAGAATTCTCCTGTTAATCCATCAGGACCAGAAACTTTTGTTTTCCTTTGGTAATTTCTTTACAATTAATTCTATTTCCTTTTATGATATTAGGTTAAGATCTCTCTTTGGTCCTCTGTTATTTTGGGTATTATATATATTTTAAGATATAACTCTATTTCCTTTGTGTTCTCAGTTTTGTTGGCATATAGATTCTGATTATTCTTTTTATATCTTCTGATTTCGTTGTAATTTCACCTTGCTCATATGCTATTTTGTTGATTTGATTTTCTGCATTCTTTTTAATCAAATTGGTCAGAGGTTTATTAATTTTATTGGTCATTTCAAAGAACTGGCTTGTAGTTTTATCATTTCTATAGTTGTCTTGTTTCTAGCTTATCTTTCCTCCAATTTTAATATCTTTTTATGCTATTTTAAAATTTTGTTTCTATTTTTTCAATGTATATTCAGTTCATTAATTCCTTATTTTTCTATTTTATTAATGTATGTTTGTAGGGATATGATTTCCCCTCTGAGGATTGTTTTAGCCGCATCCCCAAAATTTGGGGTGTTATTTCATCATTATCTTTTTTCTTTCACTTAATTATTAATCAATTCTATGATTTGTTCTTTTACTCACTTATTGTTTTGGACTTCATTGTTAAATCTCCATTTAGGTCTGTATCTTTTATTTGTGCTTCTTGAACTAAGAACTATTTTTTATTGAATTACAGTTTATAAAATATGTATTTACTACTTTTGCCTTTTTACATTTGTTTGCAGTATCTCTGTGCCCCAATACATTGCCACTTTTTGTAAAAAAAAAAAACAATGTTGTACTGACACATGCTTACTTTTTAGAAGTCCTATTTAGAAGATACCATAAATCTTTTAGCGCTTGTTTCTCTAGCAATTTGTTCAGTTTTATATTTTCTCTTTTATCTTTCTGTTCTACTTATCCAGAGATGAGAAGGGCATATTGAAATCTCTTGCCACTGTTGTATTACTATCTATGGCTTCTTATAGTTCATTAATATTTCCATTGTGATTTAGATGCTAAGACAATTGGAGTATATAAGTTTATTTTACATATTGGTTTGTTGTCCATATTTTGTTTCAGCACAAAATCATTTCTTTTTATATTTTGGATGTTTACTTTTGCTTTATCTGGTAGAATGATTGCCATTCCTGTTTTTGGGGATTTATTTTATGCCTAGTAAAATTTTTTTTCCCCAGCCTCTCATTTTTATTATGTACATTTTGGTTTTTAAATGTTTCTTTCTTTATTTTTTTTTGGTCTTTTTGGAGGGGGGAAGGCAAGACAATTGGGGTTAAATGACTTACCCAAGGTCACACAGCTAGTAAGTGTTAAGTGTCTGAGGCCAGATTTGAACTCAGGTCCTCCTGACTCCAGGGTCAGTGTTCTATTCACTGTATCACTTAGATGCCCCCTAAATGTTTCATTTAAACAATAAATTGTAAATTTTTGTTTTTTTTATCCAATCTGTCACTCTTTTTTGTTTTATTGGATTTTTAAATCCATTCACATTCAAAGTTATGATAGTTATGTTTATATTTTCCTCCATTTGATTCTAAAATTGTTTCCCCCCAAATTAGGATTATATTTCCTCTTACTCTATACATATAGAACTATGTCTCTTTAGTTATTTTAGCTTAATCTTTTTAAAGGCAATCTTATTCCCACTGGCTTTCTTCTTCTCCCCTTCAACTCTAGTTTGGTACTCTTTCCCCTAGTTTTAGAGTTTTGTTTCTTAGTTCCTTTAATTGCCTCCACTTGCCACTCCTCCATCCCAAGCTAGGTTTTCTCTCTGAAATTACCTCCAATTTACACCATATATATCTTGTATGTACATAGTTGTTTGCATATTGTCATTTCCCCCTCCTCATTAGAATGTGAGCTTCTTGAGGGCAGGAACTATGCTTTTGCCTTTCTTTTGCTCTTCAATTTTTAGAATATTGACTGGAAATTAATTGATAAGTATTTATTAAGTGCCTACTATGTGTCAAGTACTGTGATAAGTGCTGGGGACACAAAGAAAGGTAAAAGACAGTCCCTACTCTCAATTAGCTCACAGTCTGATGAGAAAGACAACTATCTACAAACAAGGTATGTAGTGTAAAAATTGAAAATAATCAACAGAGGGAAGACATTAGAATTAAAGGGATGGGGTCAGGAAAGGCTTCCTGTAGAAAGTCAGATTTCATGTGGTATTGGAAGGAAGCTAGGAGGCAGAGAGAGGGAGGGAGGTATTCCAGGTATGGGGGATAGAAAGTGAAAATGCCCAGAGTTGATATAGATGGAGTGGCTTATTCAAAGAACCCTGTATCCCAGTGCTTCAGCCATCGCAGTTGGTGGGCTAGCAAGAGGTGAGAATAATGAGACGGGGGTGTATTCAACAGTCTGTTTATTACAGAACCATTTCATACAGAGACAAAGATACAAGGAGGTCACAGAGTTTATATGTCCACCAGCAGAAGATCTATGTGACCAGAAAAAAATGCAAACAATGTACAAGGAACCTCCTTTGATCTTGTTTACTATTTACCCTTGCTCAAGGTTAGTTGTGTATTAGGGCAATATCATAGGGCCATGTCCAGAGGCATAAACAAACAAGACTATACATCCTCCTGATTATCTGCCCTGTAACCTTGCAGATGTTTGTATAGGAGAGGAGAACATTCTGTGAGTGGGGCCGGGAGACCACCGAAAGTTCTCTACATACCAGAATACATGGGGAGGGGAGTGTGTGTAAGGTATGAAAAGGCTAGAAATGAAGGCAAGGGCAAGGTCATCAAAGACCTGAATGCCAAAGAGGAGTTTGATATATTTGATCCTGAAGGTGACAAGGAACCACTGGAGTTTATTGAGTAGGGGTGGAAGGTGACCTGGCCAGACTTACATTTTTTTAAGCAATCTGTGTTAAGTAACTTGCTCAAGGTTACACTTATTTCTGGGTGTGGTGCTAAGTATCTGAGCCTGGATTCGATCCACAAGTCATCCCGACAGTGGAGCTGGTGCTCTTACTCGCTGTGCTACCTGGCCGCCCCCAGACTTACATTTTAGGAAGATCCTTTTTATAGCTGAGTAGATGGACTGGAGTGGGGAGAGACTTGTGACAGGGAGAGCAACCAGCAGGCTATTTCAGTAGTTCAGGTATGAGATGATAAGGTGGTGGCACTGACAGAGGAGAAAAGGAGGCATATAAAATGTCATAAAGGTAAATCACAGGTCTTGGCAACAGACTGGATATGGGGGGAAAAGGGAGACAGAGTGGGGAGACACCTAGGTTGTGAATCTGGGTGACTAGGAGGATGGTGGTGCCCTGGAAAATAATAGAGAAGTTAGGAAGGGGGAGGAAGGGTTTGTGGGGAAAGATGAGTTCTGTTTTAGATATGGTGAGTTTAATATATCTGCAAGACTTACAGTTTGAGTAGCCAAATCAGCAGTTAGAGATTTAAGCTGGAGGTCAGCAGAGAGATTAGGGTTGCATAAGTAGATAAGAGAATCATAAGCATAGACAATCAGTAAATCTTCATTAAGTACCTACTGTGTGCCAGGCACTGTGTTAAACATGGGATAGAAATAGGAAAAAGAAAGATAGTCCTTGCCCTTTAGAAGTTTACAATCTAACGGGAGAAGATAACACATAAAATTAAGCTGAAAGGGGGTGGGGTAGGGAGGGTATCTAGTGCAAAAACATAACGGACAAGTCCAAGTGAAGAGATGTCTGGCCTGGACACTTTCCTTAAATGGAAGGTTCTGGGTGGAGATGATAATGGAATCTATGGAAGCCGATGAGATCACCCAAGTGAAAAGATACAGAGGGAGAAGAAGGTCCTGTGAGACATCTACGGTTAGTGAGTGTAAGTTGGATGAAGATCGAGCAAAGGAAATTGAGAAGGAACAATCAGGTAGGTTAGGAGTAGAACCACAAACAAAGGAAGTGCTTATTAAATGTTTATTGTCTGACTGTCTGATGCCTCCAGTATAGGCAGTGAAGTTTGGAGAGGGGAAGGTTGGTGGGGGAATAAAAAGCTGTTTTTCCATGTTTTGGATCTGTTGAGTGTGAGATGTCTCAGGGATATCCAGTTTAAAATATCCAGTAGGCAATCAGTGATGTGGGATTGAAGATTAGAGGACTGACTGGGATTAGATCTCTAGAGCTATGAATCATTTCATTGCTTTGTACCAATTCATCCAAGTCTTCCCAGTTATAACAGGAGCACTGGTCAATGAGGGCCCAGTCCTGGGAGTGTGAGGTTTTGGCACTTATGGAAGTACCTGACAACACAGAATAGAAGGGTATGGTTCTCTACTTCACAGAAGGTCCAGGTATTCTATGACTGTTCTCTCTCTGCTCCCCTTTGAATCCAAAGTTCACAGAAGAAATTCAGTCAAAGGGCCACATTTAAGGACCTAGACATGTGGTCTTAAGGTCACAGGTTCCCCATCCCTGGCCCACACTGTATTATCTTCACCTGGGCCCACACATAGCTACCAGTACAGGGCCCCTCTGCAGTTTGCCTTTTTGTTTTTGCTCCTTGTTACTCTTAGGTGAGGGAGTATTGAAGACGTTTATGATATTGTATGCTCTAGAAGAGTGCCAGTGGTCCAGCAGGCCATACAGCAGAAGGAACAGGGGAACACATGCACTCAGTTGAGAGAAAATTTTTTTTGTACTTCTGTCCTTGCTATATCTTAGTAAATATCCCTAATTGGTGTTAACTAGTTAAGTGGATATTGAGTTGCTAGTCAGTGAGTCAGCCAATGACATAGGGAAGATATTAACATATATTAATGAAAATATTGAGGGGGACATGTTTGAAGGGGAGCGCAATTCAATAACATCAGACGTAGCAAAAAGACACTGTCAAACCCTTAGGAACACAACTAGAACACTGACAGGGTAGATGTAGCTAGATGCCCTTTAGCTACCTGACTTGTCAGTAAGAACAGGAGCTGGAATAAGGACACTCAGGATGTATAAAAACTACAGTTATTTTTTTCCCTCTCCTGGACTAATCTCTTTCAGCATTTTTTAACGTGAAACCATAATTCCTGTTATGGGCAGCTTACTCTTTTTTTTTTTTTAAGTACATAGTGAATAACACGTGTTAGATGTAAAGCTGCCCTCCTGTTTCACTTCTATTTTCTGAGAATTTTTTTAAATGCTTCAATGACCCTCTTTTCTTTTTTTTCTTTTGCTTTAGTAGTGCTCTAAACAGTAGTGTTTATAACTCTTCTGTCCTCTTCATATCTCACTCCTCCAAATGAAAAAGAAGACAAAATGAGAAAAGAAAAAACATAATAGTTGTAATAAAAAAATAAAAGTCTGGCGAAACAAATAAAACCCATCCACCCTCAGTGGTGAGTTCACCTTTGCTCTCCCTGTCAACCCTCAGCCTCAAGCCAGGTAAGCACTAGAAGGGATGGGGGCGGGGTGGGACTCTAGAGCCTGTCCACGTGGTCTGTGTTTATTTACAATGGGGAATTACCGCGAGATCTCAGACGGAGGAAGTCCCGCCCTCACAGAGAGAGTGGGAATTCACCTCCCGGTTCCCCGTCCTCTAGCTAAGCTCTAGCCCGTGTTCAGAGGGAGTTCGTTCAACGAGAGGTTTTCCCGCCCGAGATCACGGCCCCGCCCGCCCTGGTCATCCCCGCCCCAGGCCTGCCAGTCAGCTTCACTACCCCGCCAATCCTGGACGCCTTCTGGCCGAGGTCAGCCCCGCCTCCTGCCCTTACGTAACCCGGACTCGTTCGCCGCGGTTAGCCCAGGCCTCTTCCTTTTTGTACCTCGGGCCTACCCCTACGTTGTTGCAAACTCCGCCTCCCACCCTTAAGAAAGTTTGTCCGAACACTTAAGTCAGCCAGGTGTTCAGGTTTTGTGTGTCCTCCTCGGTCAGGTGCGTGTTTTTGTCCAAACCTGCGTCCAGGTCCGCTCATGAGTCTACCTGCTTAGGTCTGGAGGTGTGGGGTAGGCCTGCTGGAAAACCATCGGGTGACACCACATCCCCCTCCTCCCAACACTATTTTTCCTCCCAACAGCGCTATTTTTCCTTCTTCCTTCTACTTGGCCTAGTTCTAGAGGGTGAAGAGAGAAAGGAACTTGTTTGTGGAACACTCCCGTCTCTTTTTTTGGTAACTTTTTTATTTTTTGCTTTTTGGAGGGCAATTGGGGTTAAGTGACTTGCCCAAGGTCACATGGCTAGTTTTTGTGTTAAGCGGCTGAGGTCGGATTTGAATTCAGGTCCTCCTGACTCCAGGGCTGGTGCTCTATTCAGTGCACCATCTAGCCACCCCGTTTTTGGTAACTTTTAATTAGTTGTGTATTGTTTTAATTCTAGAATTAACAAACACCAAATAAAATGGACATTTCCATATACACATTTAAATAGAAGAGGGAGATTTTACGTGAACTGGCAGATATGTTTGTTTTCTACAGCTTGTTTTCTTTTAAGTACCTTGTAAGTTCAGTGTGTAGATGTCAAAGCTGTGTTTTTTCCTTCGTTTTAAAGAAAATGCTAAAATAGTTCTTCCCACCCTCCCTTCCTCCTTTCTAATTACTTTAGTTCTTTTTTTTTTAAACTTTTATCCCATCTCTAACTTCTGCTCTACTACCCCCTTTCACACACAGGGGAAGGAGGGTACTGAGAAAAACAAAACCTTTTTTTTTTTTTAACAAATATGCACAGCCAAACAAAATATATTCCAACATTAGTTCTACCTGAAAATGTATGTCTTATTCTGTATCTTTAATCCCTCACCTTTCTTAAAACAGGTTGAATGCTTCATAAGTCCTCTAGGGTCCTAGTGGGCTTCGAAATCTTTCAACAATTGCAAAATCCATCGTTTTAATGAATTTTGCTCTTTCCCCGATTGTCCCCCATTTCAGAATTACTTGTAGAGGGAATTTATAAGAACAGTAATGCACAATCTTAGGTGCCTAAAAAAAAAGGGACAAAGGGCAGTTCCTATTTAGGATCTCTAACTGATTCATCCCAGTTTCAAAGAGTAATTTTTTTAAAAGTTTATTTTTACTTATCTTTACAAACATTTATTATCTTCTGCCTTCTCCCCATAGAACAGCAACAAAACCCTCACAATCAATTTATATAGTAGAACAAACCCCCATATTGGCTACGTTTCAATATTTTCATCCCATTCTGGATTTTAAGTCTATGATGTCTAGCAGGAGGTGGGTAGCATGATTCATGTTTAGTACTCTGGACTTTATTATGTATTATTGCATTGTAGAGACTTTTCCAGCACAAATCTTCCCCCCTGCCCCCAGCAACAAGTGGAAGATACTAATTCTGCCCTTTTACATTAGAAGAAAGGGAGAGGAAAACTGAATGCATGCTACCTTCTACCTGGGACCAGCCCTAGTTTTTTGTTGTTCAGTTGTGTCCTACTCTTTGTAACTCTATTTGGGATTTTCTTGGGAAAGATATTAGGGTGGTTTGCCTTTTCCTTCTCCAGGTTATTTTACAGATGAGGAAACTGAGGCAAATAAGGTTAAGTGACTTGCCCATGGTAACAACTAGTATCTGAAGCAGGATTTGGACTCAGGTCTTCCTGACTGCAGGTTGAGTACTCTATCCACTACCCCACTTCGTTGCCCCAGCCCTAGTTTAGGGAACCCCCCCTCCAAGAAAGGTGGCAGAAACTCTGCCTAGGATACCCTCCTCAGTCTTCTCCCACCCTACAAAAAGTAGTAGGTGCTGATTCAGTCCAGACACAGAAGGAAAGGAGAACAAAGGGAGAAATGGGAACAGGGGGCCATGCTTGTTGACTATAAATCCAAAACCAGAGGTCTTTCTACCATATCACAGTGAATGCTTGGAATTTATAGGTCAGCAGGAGAGAAATTCGGAGGTGGTAAAGATGTTTTCTATGCCCTTCAAATCACACTTAGGCACCTATCTATTCTGTGTACATGCAAAGTCATCCCTGGGGACAAGCTTCGCTCTTTCTTATGTTAGAATCTCTCCAGTGTCAAAGCAATTGGTTTCTCAGGAAATGATCTGTTTAGCAAATACCTCTGTCCACAGCTAGACCCTGGGAATAAATATGCCAGACCAGAGAATACATGGGAATCTTCCAGTGCTTCCAACTTTGGGAATGGGCTGCACTGATCTATCCTCACTTTCCATCCCGTCTGTAATTCAGAGTGATGAGGGATGGCTCCCAATAGGTTCAGCAGGAACTCTGATCTTTATCTTAAGACCAGAACCTGCAATTCAGTCTGGAAAGAATGCAGCTCAGGCTTACTTGGAGTCAGAATTGAAAAAGTTTATTATATGCCTTACAGCGGGCAAGGAGCCTTAGGGAACCTGCAACCTTAAAGGGGTAGAATTAGGAATCATTCATAGTAGAACCTGTGCCAATTATACTAACTAGGTGATTCACTGGGAAAAAGCCCAAGGGGGGGGAAGGGGGGCGGGGGGCTACCTACAGGTGTGGTTTTAGGCTTGAAACATCACTAACTCAGTGAGTGGTCAAGGGCTGATGGAGAAGTGCCCAGTCTGCCACCCATCAGTGTCATGTTTGACAAGATTAATGTCTGGGAACCAAGGTTAGCCGGAGACTCAGTGGATGATAGGCAAAAGAGTTAACCCAGAGATAGGGCCTTGAAGGATTCATTGAAGCAGCCAAGGAGTCAACCTAGAGATAGGGTACCGAAGAATTCATGAGGACAATGAGACACTATGCAAGGGGGAGATAATAGTTGTCTAAGCTGGAATGTTTATAGATACTTTTGTGAAGGATTGATAGGTATAGCTTGTTAGTATTCCAAGGCTGAGATAAACAATTCATGAGTTGTTTTTGGGCAGAATTAATGCTTTGAAGCTAGGCAGAGTGCAGGTAGGGGGAAGGGGCAGAGTAAATGTTCTGAGACTGGGGGGGGGAGGGGGAAATGGAGTGTGATTTTACAAACTGGTTTTACAAATTGATGTTACAAAGTTTTGCAGACTGATGTTACAAACATAGATCCCAAGTACCCCATGAAGAGCAATGGCACACATTTCTGTAATGGCTATTCAGAGCCATTAAATGGCTTAAAATATGTATTGTCTTAAGAGTAGGGGTGGTTTCATTCATTGCCTTTATATCCCAAATGCCTTGAACAGTGCCTTGAACATTCTAGGTACTTAATAAAAGTGTTGGTTGATTGAATTGATTTGGATTGTAGTGTATGGCATTTTTTGGAATCCATTGCTCTAGTTGTTAACATCACTTTTCCTAAGGATGAGTAGCCTTCTGGCCATTAGATGGAAGTGTTCCCACAGTTGACAGAAGGGTGCCAAGCTCTCTTATTGAAGATTTTCTAAATCCAAATCTGGGGCCCAAGTTCTGTCAATCATCTACTTTAAAGAATGACCAGGTTGGTTCAGAGCCTTAAGGAGAATAATAAACCTAGTTATAGCTCTTATTTCTCTAGGTTTTCAAGCTTACAAAGCACTCTTCTTGGGGCGGCCACTTTGTGTGGGTGTTAAAGTTACTTACACAGCGAGTAAGAGCACCGGCTCCAGTGTTGAGAAGACCTGGGGATCGAATCCCGGGCTCAGACACTTAGCACCCACCCAGAAACACCTGGCCGTGTAACCTTGAGCAAGTTACTTAACCTCAATTGCTTAGGGGCGGCCAGGTGGCTCAGCGAGTAAGAGCACCGGCTCCAGTGTTGGGATGACCTGGGGATCAAATCTGGGCTCAGATACTCAGCACCCACCCAGAAATAACTGGTCATGTAACCCTGAGTAAGTTACTTAACCCCGATTGCTTAAAAAAAACAAAAACAAAAAAAGAAACAAAGCACTCTTCTTCCTATAGTCCCGTAGAGAAGGTACTGCAAGGTTTTTGAAGGTTAGAGTAAAGTAACAGTTTCCAGGTAGGTCCCTGAGAAGATGTAATCCACTAGAGGGGATGAGTTACATTGTATTTATCTCAAGTGCTTTTCCCCTAGGTGAATAGGGGACCTCAACCCCAAGGTGGTAGTCCTGGGAGGAAGAAACCACTGGAGAAGGGAAAACCTTATCTTGACTGTTTATGGGTAGTCAAACAAGCATTTATTAAATGCCTACAATATACCAGGGATTGTGTTTGAGCACAAGTCCTTTCTTTGTATTTTCCATCAGGTAAAAATAAATCTGTCCTATATTCTTAGTCTCATTGCTCACATGGGAGCTATAGGTCTTTTATCCTTTCTTTGTGGAGACCTATACAGAAGCCAGATTCTCATGTACTATAGGGAAATGGAGAAACTGTGATTGGGGTTGGGGGACAAAAGCCCCTCTGAGAGTCCTAATTGTACAGTGGAAAGAACACTTATTGCTCTGGAATCAGAGGTTTTCAAATCCTGCCTCTTGATAGTACCTATGTGACCTTGGGAAAGTCACTTAACCCTTCTGGCCCTCAGTTTCCTTATTTGCAAAATAAAGGAATCATACTAAATAGCCTCCGACATCCTTTTCTACTCTAGAACAATAATACTCTAAACAAATAGCTAAGTGCAGCTAGAAGATTGCCCAACTAGGGATGAATTTCTTTAATCACATCAACTCATAAAACCATCAATGAGGTGTAATGACGTTGTATGATTACAGGTGGCACCATAGTGGCTTCTTGAATTAAACAGTATCTGACACTTCTTACGGAGGCAGTATGGTCTTCGTAGCTCTTTGTATAAAAGTGGGATACTTACAGGTGCAGAGTATTGTATACAGGTGCAGATATGGTCACATTGCAGGTCAGTTACTTTATTCTTTTTCTTTTTAAAAAGTGACTGTTCTATTGGGGAGGTATCAGTAAATGACTAATGGAAAAATCTTTCTTCCCTCAGAGGACAAGGAAAGAGGCAGTGTGGTATAGTACAGAGATTAATGCATATGTACTTGGAGTCTGACAAAGCATGGATTCACTTCCAGCCTCGGATACTGGCTGTGTAACCATAGGTAATTAACCTAACATGCTAAGCATCATTTTCCTCATGTATAAAATAAAGATAATAATCTCCCAGGGAGGTTGTGAACATCTAAGGAGATATTTTTGTAGCACAGTCTCTAGAGCTCCTCTCTCAATCCCCACTCACCCTGGGAGGTCAGGTTATCTCCTTCAAGGTTCTAGAGGTAGCCTTGAGGGACTGGGTAAGCCACCTCAAGTGTGCTTTTGGCCAGGATTATCAGTTGATATCAATTAGCTCGCCTAACTTAACTTTTAGAAATGGGTGTCTATTTCAGTATAAAGTCCTGCCCCTCCCCAAGTATATGCCATATTCTCCAACCAGTACATACAGAGTCCAGGACAAAGTAGGCTCAAGTGTTTATTTTTGTCTTTTTGTTTTGCTTTTTGCCTCTTTTTGGAGGGCAATTAGGGTTTAAGTAACTTGCCCAAGGTTACACGGCTAGTTTTTTTTGTGTGGGTGTTAAGTGTCTGAGGCCAGAACTGAATTCAGGTCCTCCTGACTTTGGGCCCGGCTACTCACTGCACCACCTAGCCACCCCCAAAGTAGGCTCAAGTTTTGATAGCACATGTGGCAGAGAGGTAACACAGTTCCTAGAAGTCCTTTGCTGGAGTCCTCAAGATCTTAGTTATGGTGTGCCATTTTGGAACTTCCTATAGAGCCCTGAATCTGCCTTTCCTCCTTGTTTCCAATCTGTCCTGGACTCCTAATGCAAACACTGCTTCCAACTAAAGACACTGCTAGGATTTTGATAAGAAGTCCAACTCCTCTTGTCTTCCAAAGTTCAAAGGTCTTCCTCCAGTCATGGGGAGGAGAGAAAGGAGACTGAGATCTACTTTAGCTCCCCTCCTCTCCTAGCAATTCCTTCTCAAAGATTTGGCTTCTACTAACAAACAGCTTGGGGACATCGAGGTTGCACAATGGGTAGAACCCTGGAAGACCAGCGTAAGTAAGGAAGGAAGTAAGGAAGACCTGATTTCGATTTCCACCTCAGACACAAGCTGTGTGACCCTGGGCAAGTCATTTAGCTATACTTGCCTCAGTTTTGTCATCTGTAAAATGAGCTGGAGAAGGAAATGGCAAATCACTTCAATACCTCTGCCAAGGTGAAGAATTAGACATGACTGAAAATGACTGAATGAATACCCAGCTTGCTAAACTAGAGACTGGGGAATTTCCCAATGGTTTAGATCTGAAACACTCTCTCCTGACTCTGGATTGTCTGGTATGTTCTCATCTGTATACCTTTTCTGATTTTTGTTTGTTTCTGGCTTGGGTAAATGGGTTTATTTGCTATTTACTATATATGCTCATTTTGGAACTAGCATTCTGTGTGGAGTCAAGCCTTGGCTATGTCATTGGGGCATTCTTCCATTAAGGGATAGTGATCAGCAACTTGGCTTCAACCTAAAAATTATCTCCCCTACAATAATAATATTGGGGGATATAATTTAAGTATATATATATATTTAAACATTTTGTATATATAATAGATATAATATAGATATAGATATTATTTAAATATTTTTGCATCAATATTCGTTAAGGAAATTGATCTATACTTTTCTCTTTTTCTTCCATGTTTACTTTTTATAGTTCTCCTGAATCTTATATTTGAAAGTCAGATTTTCTATTCACCTTTGGTCTTTTCATCAGGAATGCTTGGAAGTCCTCTCACTAAATTTCAGCTTTTTTGCCTTCCAGAACATCATATTCCAAGCTCTTTTACTGTGATAGCTCTTAAATCGTGTGTGATCCTGAGTGTTGCTCCACAATATTTGGATTTTTTTTCTGGCTGCTTGAAGTATTTTCTCTTTGACCTGTGAGCTCTGAAATTTGGCTATAATGTACTGGGGAGTTTTCATTTTGAAGTTTCAGGAAGTGATGAGTTGATTCTTTCAATTTCTATTTTACCCTCTGGTTTTAGGATATCAGGACAGTTTTCCTTGATACTTTTTTGAAAATTTTTTTGATCATGGCTTTCAGGTAGTTCAATAATTCTTAAATTATCTCTCTTCAATCTATATTCCAGGCGATTTGTTTTTCCAATGAGATATTTCACATTTTCTTCATCTTTTTGACTTTGTTTTGTTGTTTCTTGATATCTCTTGGAGTAATTAGCTTCCAGTTGCTCAATTCCAAATTTTAAGGAATTATTTTCTTCTATGAACTTTTGTATCTTTTTTCATTTGCTCAATTCAGTTTTTTTTTTGGAGGGCAATTGGGGTTAAGTGACTTGCCCAAAGTCACATAGCTAGTTTTTGTGTTAAGTGTCTGAGGCCACATTTGAACTCAGGTCCTCCTGACTCCAGGGCTGGTGCTCTATTCACTGCACCACCTAGCCATCCCTCAATTCAGTTTCTTAAGGTCTTATTTTGTTCAATATTTTTTGTGCCTCTTTTATGAAGCTATTAATTGAATTTTCATAGTTTGCTTTCATTTATTAACCTAATTTTTCATCCACTATTGTTATTTGATTCTGCAAATAATTTTAGCTCTTCTAGGAATTCTTGTTGGGTTCATGTCCAATTCACATTTTTTTCTTTGAGGTTTTGCTTGTTTTTGTTTTGATTTCATTGTATTCTCAATTTTTGTCTTGATCTTCCCTGTTCCTGTAGTAGCTTTTTATGGTGAGGTTCTTTTTGGTTGTTTACTAAATTTCCACCCTATTTCTTGATTTGCAAGTTTTTGTTAAATGTTTGGCTTAGTTCCTCATGTGGGATGGGGGGGGACTGTCTCAAGCTGCAAGCTTTTTTGCTTTTCTATTTTCAGAACTAGTCTGAGCATTTGGAAGTTTTGGATGCTTGTAAGGTGGTATGATCTGGGGAGAGGTGTGGTCACTGATCTCTTGGTCTGGACTCTGGACCTTATCCAGGAAGGGCCCCTGATCCCTTGGAATTGTAATTGGCACTGCTGCTCATGACCCCTTATACGTTGGGACCAGAACAGATACTGTTTTTCAAGGTCCCTGATCCCTTGAGGCCCCTACTGATATTATCTCTCAGGGTTTTTACTACATCTTGATTGAAAAGTGCTCCTCTCTGCCCGTGAACTGTAACCTAGAAGTAGGTATAGGTAATGGAGTTGCCAAACAGCATCTGGTCCTGTGTCTGTTGCTAGCACAGGGATTATTTGTAATTTTTGACCAGCTGCCAGGTCCCCTTACCATCTCTGCCTTGAGCACTTCCAAAGCTGCTGCTTCTTTAGTCATAGCTCCCTCTTTTTAACCTATGTTTTCTTTGTCTGGAAGAATATCTCACTCTGACCTTTGGTTGTCTCTGCCTCTCTAGAATTTGATTTGAGGCATTTGAATTTGTATTTATTTACCAAAAAGGACAGTTCAGTGCCAGAGGGTGGGGGTAGGATTACCAGAATGGTTTTTGGAGACCAGAAGAGATAGGTAGAAGTAAAGACTTATCAGCTGTGTGCCCTTCACTCTCACCTCTGATATCAGTCAGGTCATTTTTCTTCTCTAGGGCTCAGTTCTTTCATCTGAACAATAGGGATCATAACACTTGTTCTATCTCACAGAGGTTTTGTGAGGATAAAATGACGTATGAGAAAGGTGCATTGTAATTTTTAAAGCACTTGCAGTGTTCCTCATAGCCTGCCTCAACCTTCAGAGACTCTTGGGAAATTCAAGAGTTCAGTCATGTACTTTGGCAAAGGACAGAGTTATTGGTATGTGACTAGCAAGCAATCAAGAAGATTAACAGAGTGCCTGGCATAATGTATGGCATATTTGTTCCTTCTCTTTCCTCATGTCAATTAACCACAGCTGGTTTATGTAACTTCTTATTCATACTATCTGCAATTAGCTTCTTTATTAAGCTATCTCTGGTTTTGCCCCTCTCTCTATGAGTGTGTAGCACCTAGTTATTTAGGTCTGTGCCCACCTGGTTGTTCATAGCAAAGTTAGGAAGAAGCCCACCTCTCCTCTTGGCTGAGAGGTCATAATGGGCCTGTTAAAGAAAACACACATCTAGCACCAGGGCCAGCAACTCAGGATTATGGGTTTCCTTGGAAACAAACCAGTCACCATGGCAACTGGTGATTAAGATCAGCTTATGTTGTCTTCATGGACACTGAATACTTCCTCAGCAGGAACTCACAGTGTGAAAGGCTGGGCTCCTGTCTAGAGCCCATATTGCGATCCTTTCCTCCTGCAGAGACTTTGGCAGTGCTATCCTCCTCCCCTACTCTCATGACAAAAAAAAGATGGAATCTAGGAAAGACAGAATCCAGATGACTTAATTTTTTTTTTAATCCAGGTGATTTGAAGCAAAAGAAGGACAGTAATCTTTAATGCCTTCCATCATCACTCCTCCCCTATCAGCCTTCACATTGCCAGTAGGGATTCATAAACTGAATCTTTCAGTGGGTTCTTTCCTGGGGCACATATTGGGATCTTCTCCTGATGGACAGACTTTGCCAGCATGCTTTCTTCTTTTCCCCCACCTCCCTTTAATAAAAAGCAGGCATATGCCATTATTTTAGAAGGAAGGGGGAGGCAAGTACTGAAAACATGCTGCTTTCTACCTGGGCTCAGTCACAGCTTAGGAACCCCTAAATTCTGTCCAGGTTACACCTCCATCACCCTCCACACATACCCTCCTTCCTCACTTCAAAAAGTAGTTGATGATTCAGCCCAGACACAAAAATAAATGAGAGCCAAGGGAAGAACTGGGTTAGGAATCATGCTTGCTGGCTCCAAATCCCAAACCAGAAGACTTTTCACTACTTCATTGAGAATTAGTAGAGTTTATAGGTCAGTGGTAGAGAGATTTTGAGATTTAGGAGTGGACATTTTCTGTGCTCCTCAAGTTACCCTTTATCAACCGACATCTATTCTGCCCATATCAGCTATAAAAACCTTGTGGATAAGTTTCACAGTTTCCTATACCAGGATCCCTCCAGTGTGAAAGTATTTAGTTTCTTAGGAAATTAATAGTTTAACAATTGATTCTGCCCCTAACCAGGCTGTGGGAATGAATATACTAGGCCAGAGAATATATAGGATTCTTTCAATGTAGGAAGATTCTACCTTGTGGAAACTTGTGGGGTCATACTTCACTGAGCCATCTTTGACTGGCAACCCAGCCCCTGCTTCAGACCAATCACATACATTTCTGTAATGGCTTCACTAGGATGTTTGTCAGACATATCAGCTCCCTAAGGCACTTAACCATTATGTATTAGATTTTGTGATTGGGTGTTTTTTCATTCATTGTATATATATATATATATCTCCCCAGAATTTAGAATGGTGACCAGGACAGGTTGTTAGTATCACTTATCTTAAGGATGAGCGGCCTTCTACCCACTAGAAGGCAGGGGATGACCTCACCAAGCAGAAGTCTCCCAAGCTCCCTTGTGGAAGCCAACCTAAATTCTGTACTAGGGAAGAGAATGACTACTAAACAGCTACAAGTAAAACCTCAAAGAAAAACAGCTTGGGCATAAATTCAACTAGAATTCCTGGAAGAGATAAAGAAAAATGTTTTAAAGAATTTTAAACATTTTCATAAAACCAGAATAGTATAAGAAAGAATCGTAAAAGAAATGAGGGCTATGGAAGAAAGTATTGGAAAGGAAATTAACAGTTTGCTAAAATATATGCAAAATCTTGTCTAAATAATAAACCCCCTGAAAATTGGAGTTGACAAAATGAAGCCAATCACCCCATCAGATGCTAGGAAGTATTAATAAAGAGATAAAACACTTTAAGAATTAGAAGAAAATGTAAGATATCTCATAGCAAAAACAATTGACCTGCAAAGTAGAGTGAGGAGAGAGAATCTTACAATCACTAGATTAATTGAAAGCCATGACCAAAAAAGAGTCCAGATATCATATTCCAAATACTGTTATAAGAAAACTAGTTAGATATCTTAGAACCAGTGGGCAAAATGGAAATAGAATCCACAGGTCTTCCCCTTAAAGAAACCCCCAAATAAAATTCTCAAAAACATTATAATTAAAATCCAGAAGTTCCAGGTTAAAGGAACGCATATTGGAAGCTGTAAGGACACAAGATTAGTAGAGGGGCAGGCTATCTTGTCAGTTATGCCAATTGTAAGGCCAAATATAAGAGGGCTGATCTGTTTTGCCCTGATATACCAATTGTAGGGATGCAGACCCTTTGAGAGAATAGTGAGATACAAAAGAAAGAGGGGGCCATGCCAGCTTGGTTGTATAATGGACTTAGTAGGATTTATTAGGTTAACTGGGTTAAAGCAGTTTACTCAAGAGATCAAATCCTTGGTGGTAGGAGGGTACCGTGGTGTAATGGATCTCCACACCAACTGTAGGTATTATATAGAAACAGAACAAAGAAGGTGTAGTGCCAAGGATGGCCCAGGGTCATGTGCCAGTGTTCCCATGGGATAGTTACAGCTTTTTTTGCTGTTTAAATTTACTTATGGCAGTTTACATTATCTGTGAGACTTGAGGTCTCATTCCTAGGCTTTCTGGCCTATTCCTGTATACAAGCAGCTAGGAAGACACTGAGGAGCTGCAGTGAGGATCATATATGACTTAGCGAAGGCTAGAACTTGGCATACAATATCTCAGAAGGCAAATTACATAGGTTATAGCCAAGAATAAATTACCCAGCAAAACTGAGTATAATTCTGCAGGGGAAAATGGATCTTTGATGGATCTTTATTTAGAGGACTTCCAAGCATTCCTGATGAAAAGACCGGAGCTACAAAGAAGCTTTGAAATTCAAACAAAGGAGTTAAGAATATAAAAATTTAAACAAGAAGAAATAATTATAAAGGACTAAAAAAGGATAAGGATAAACTGTTTAAATTCTAATGTGGGGAAATTATATTCTGGTCCCCTCTGAACCATCTCATCACCAAAAGCCATAGAGGGAGTCTAATTATTTAGACAGAGGACCTGGCAGTGATTCTGTTATCTCCTGATCATCTTAAAGAAGAAGAGAGGGGAAGAGGAATACACTGGGGGCAGGAGGGTCAGAAACAGAATAGAAGGTTGGGGAAAATGAAGGAGGAAAAGGTGTATGGGGGAGAACAGCTGGTACTTGAACATCACTCTGATTTGAACTGGTCAAAGGAGAGAAGAATACACATGCATACAACTGGGTACACAAATAGTTTTCATTCAAAAGAGAAGTAATAGGGAAAGAAGAGAAAGGTGAAGAGGGAACAAGAGAGGATAGATTAAAGGAAGGATTATGCCTTTGCATAAAAAAATCACTAAAAATGTATAAAAATAAAGATTTTTTTGAGATGGGAAAGAATGGAAATCTGAAAGAGTGCCATCAACTGGGGGATGACTAAATAAGTTATGGCATATAAATGTGATAATAATTGTGCTATAAGAAATAATGGAGGGCATAGTTTCAGAGAAACGTGGAAAGACTTGTATGAACTTATGCAGAGTCAGATGAAAATAATCAAGAGAACAGTTTATATGATGACAACAATACTACAAAAAAAAAAATTTTGAAGGACTTAGAACTCTGGTAAGCATAGTGGTCATCCATGATTCTAGAAGACTAGTTATGAATCATGCTACCCTTCTCCTGCCAGAGTGATGGACTCAAAAGGTACAATGAGATGTTCATATATATACACATATATTTACATACATACTATGTACGTATATCTTTCTTTTGCACTTGGAAAAAGGACCTTTCTCAATTACACATGTTGGTAATGGGTTATTTTTCTTTCATTCCCAATTAATGGGAGATAAAAAGCAAAGATGGCATATTTTTGTTTATTAAAAATAAAATTTAAAAAGTTACTCCATTTTGAGGCTGGATTTTCATCAATGAACTACTTCAAAGCATGATTTTTGCTAATATAGAAGTCTAATGAGAGTAATGAGTAGTAATATTTCTCATTTCTCTGTGATTTCAGGCTTACAAGGCACTTTTCTCCCAATAATCCCAAGAGTAAAGGAATGCAAGGATTGGGGGGGGGGGGCTTGAGGATCTGTGTTCCAAATCCTAGATTCATTTTCTTCTTCTGATACTTAGCTCCTGTGTGTCCTTGGCATAGTTACTTAATTTTTCTGGACCTCAGTTTACTTATCTGTAGAATACAGTGGTTTGACAAGATGGCCTGTAAAGTCCTCTGCAGCTCTGTATCTTTATCCTCTGACCAGTCTAGTTAAGTGCAGCCAGAAGGATGCCCGTAGAGGGAAGAATTTCTTTGACTGCATTAACTCATAAAACCATCCATGAGATGTTGATAGGGTTACATGGAGGTTGTATTCACAATGTATCTTTCAATTATATAATGAACATTTCTTCAAAGATCTTCATTTTTGTACAAAAGCAGGAGACTACAGGTGTAGACTATTGTATATACGTTCAGATATGAGCACATAGTGGATCAGTTTTGCTTACTTTGTTCCTCTGTTACAAGTCACAGTTCATTAGAGAGGAACAGCAGAAAATCACTGATGAAAAAAGTTAGCATCTTTATTTCTCCAGCCTTGTTTCTGCCCATGATATATGCATATCTCTGTGTGTGCATGCATGTCTCTCATTATTTTCTAATTTAGTGATTAATGTTTTGCCCAACTGTCTGTCCAGAGCATCCCTCCTCTTGTCCTAGGTTTTATAACACAGGCTGAAAAGCAGTTGGCATGAGGGCCAGTAACACAGAATTGGACATATCTTTGGAGACAGACACGTTACCATGGCAACTGGCGTTTGAGACTGGCTTATGCTTGCCCTTTGCAATGATTAATTGAGCCAAACAGCTCATAACAGTCAATTATAAAATGACAGATGGCTAAGTTCTACTGTGAGTTCATATGCACTACCTAGTTAGGAAGAAATAGATAATAGATATGTTTATCATTTATTACTGAATATCTAAGGAAATACCTCACTCCAGGATTAGGTAGACTGAATTTATACCACGCACAGCCCATTTCCTGCCATACCTAGATGCTAGTGGTGTGGGAGAAGGGAAAGAGGGTGGTATTATCTACCTCAGAAGAATCATAGATAATGGAGAATTATACTTTTATACTTGGTTCCAGTCTCACTGGAGTCATGCACTTAACAAAGATAATCTGCTACCAATTTAGGAAGGTCCCTATCACAAGCTGTGTGAGCTTGGGCAAATTTCCTTTCAACAATGACATTCTTTATTCTGAGGATCCTCCCAGCTCTGCCATAAAGTCATCCTCCCAACACTGACATTCGGTGTCCAGCTCCATCATTCTGTGTTCCTTGACCTAAGGGCCCTCCCAGCTCTGACAATCGATCATCTAAGCACATTCCCAGCACTGGCATTCTCTGTTCTGTGGTCTGAGTAAAACCTTGTCACAATAATTATTTTCTTTTAAGTCTAGGGGAAATATAATGAGCCCTAATTCAACTAAAGATTCTCTCTGACTTTAGTACAATTATTTTAGATAAAGTTCTAAGCTCATTTGCAATCACCTTTAGCCCCTAATTCTAATTAGGAAAGTTTAGTAGAGGGTAGACTCTCTGTGGAAATTTACATCTTTCGTTAATACCTGGATTCTTTGTGTTTGAGACAAAATTCAGGTTACTGGAAACCTTTGAGTTATTGCATCATGAAATAGATTGTATTAGAGGGTCTATAGATAGACAGGAACTGTAAGGGGAAGCCAGGAAACACATCTTTTCCTGAAATGTGTGTAGCTGAGTATACTGTGACCCAGATCTTTTTCTTTTCGGAGATTCTTGTTGAACCCATGGCATTCCTTGGTACCTCCCTTCCCTGCTAAAGCTCAGTTCTGTCTTCTCTATCTTCTTTTGCTGGTTGATCCAAGCCTGTCAGTTATTGGATCAACTTGGTATGATCCCTGATCTTTCCCCTTTGCTTTCAAAACCTTGTGTGTGGGATAAAGACCCCAAAGACCCCTTACCCAAATAAAACTCAGAGGTTTCTCTAGGTAGAAGGAAGCTTTTTATTTCTAAACAAGTCCCACGAGTGTTGGGTGTCACCTAACCAGAACATGCACTGGTATAGGGAAGCAAAGTAAAAGAATCAAGCAAGCAGTTATATACCCTTGTACAGACAATTCTAGGACAACCCCAAAACCCCCAATCCACTTCCAGTATTATATACTTCATTCCCATTAGTGAGAAGATGTGTCCTTACAATTCTTTTACCCAATACAAATGCATATTTCAATTATTTTCCTTATTTATCAGAAGTAAGCTATTTCAGATTACATGTTACTTTTTCTTGTTTACCAAAAAGTAGGCAATTTACAGAAACACCTGGCAGTTATATTATTTATTGCCCAAAGTAGGCAATTTACAGTTCACTTGTTGCTTTTCTTGTTTTCCTCAAGACTGTGTATTCTATAGAAAAATAAAATTTGGGCCTATCAAGACTAAAGCCCAACTCAAGTTTGGTGACTTTCTCCTTTACTTTATGAGAATATTTTCACTTGCTCCACTCACTTGGAATCTCTGTCTGCTTCTGCAATATCTCTTCCCTTTCTTTCAAGTTCATTAGATTATAACCAGGTTTCTGGTAATGATTTTGATTGATTCAAAGAGGTATATAGATAACTAAATAAAGGATACAAATAAGCAATTTTCAGAGGAAGAAATCTAAGCTGTCAAAAGCCATATGAACAAATGATTAAAATCACTAATAACTAGATTAATGCAAATTAAAACAACTCTGAGGTACCACCTTGCACCCAATAGATTGACAGAGTTGGCTAAAAGGGAAAATGATAAATCTTAGAGGGATTGTGGGAAGACAGGTACTTTAATATACTCTTTACGAAGCTATGAACTTGTCCTGCCATTCTGGAAAGCAATTTGGAACTATACCTCAAAACTATTAAACTGGTCAAATATCATTCGACACAGTGATATTGACTAGTTCTGTACCTCCAAGAAGTCAAAGAAAGAGGAAAAACTGATATCTACACTATATCTATATTGTTCTTTTTTGTGTTGGCAAGGAATTGGAAAATGATAGTATGCTCATCAGTTGGGAAATGGATGAACAAATTAAGGATAGGAGTATGATGGAATACTATTATACTATTAGAAATGACTAAGTGAATGGTTTCAGAGAAACCCAGGAAGATCCGTATTAATGTGTAGAGAGAAATTAGCAGAATCTAGAGCACAGGCTATACAGTAACAACAATATTGTAAAGATAATCAACTTTGAGAGCCATAGAAACTCTGTTCAAAACAATGATTCCAGGGCTCTCATGATGAAGTATGATACACATCTCCAGAGAGAGGGGTAATTGACTTAGAATGCATATTGAGACATATTTTTGAACATGTCTAATGCAGGAAGTTTGTTTTACTTGACTATACATGTTTGTAAGGTTTTTGTTTTCCTTGATTTCTCAGTGGTGAGGGGAGGGGAGAAGGGAAAGAGAGGGAGAAAATCCATCTGAAAATAAAATTGAATTAAAAAACCAAAGTGGGGTACAAACCCTATTCATAATTGTTTCTGATGTGTTGATTCCATCAAGAAGTGTACTTACCTAACAAAAGTCATTACTTTTAAGTGGGTAAAATAATCAGTAGAGTTCTGCCCTTACTTATACAAAGTTCCTCCTTGCTTTAACATTCTTTCATCTAAGCACCCTCCCAGCTCTGACATTCAGGGTTTCAAAATTCCTCCCAGCTCTGATGTTGCATGTTCTCAGGTATCTTCCTGTTCTAGTATTGTGATCCTATAAGTACTGAATTCAGAATAAAGTTTGGGCTGCTGACAGCAGCGTATTATGACAGAATGAAGAGAAGAACCACCTATTCCCAAGCCTTCCCCTCTACACAAAGTCCAAAAGCCAGAGAACCCACCCATAGCTTCCAAGGGTACTTTACTCCAGTTGGTGTTACTGGGACTCAGAACTTACCCTTAGTGTATGGCTATGAGCCTGCTCCCAGATTCCCTAGCCAAAAATGGTTCTTTCCAAAATAAGAAGTTTAAGTAGCCTTAGAGGAAACCTCAAAGAAAATCACAGGTTTTCCATGAGTTGTATTGGAATTTCTGGAAGAAATCAAGTAAGAATTTTAAAAATTCATTATAAAAATGATCATTTTTGGAGGACAGAATGAAAAAGTTACTATTCTAGAATAAAGAAATGGATGAAGAATAAATAGTTTAGAGTAGATGCAAAACCTTGTTCAATTGTTAAATCAATAAACGTTTATTAAGCACCTACTATGTGTTAGGCACTGTGCTAAACATTGGAAATTAAGAATCGAATCCAACTGAAAATTGAGAAGGTCAATGAATTTGAGATGGCCCAAAAATATTAGAACAAAATTAAGAGTGAAATGTCATAAAATATAAGGTGTCTTCTAGCAAAACAAGTTTCCAAAACTTGTAAGGGAGAAATGATCTAAGAATCATCTGACTACCTGAAAACTTTGACCCTAAAAAACACTAGATACCATATTTCAAGAAACGATGAATGGAAATTGACCATACCCATTAGAATCAATGTGTGAAATGAAAATTTAAAAAATACACTGGTCAGCTTCTAAAAGAAAATCCAAAATGGAAGCTTCAAAGAATTTTATAATCAAATTCCAAAGCTTCCATTTCAAAGAACTATTGCACATAGCCTGAAAGAAAGAAAAACACACACACACACACACACACACACACACACTCATATATATATGGTTATCTTTTCCACATTGTAGGGCTTAGGGTGCAGTGCCCTGTTATCTGGAAGGTCTGTGTAAATATTTTGGCTCTCCCTTCATACCAGAGAAGAAGTCTGAATTTTTTCTTTTTCTTTTATGGGGTTATTATGGTATTTTATTGTAAAATTTAGGTTGCTATTAAACAATACTATACATGTATTTTAAGCATTTCTGAGTTTCTAAACTTTTTCTGTGTTGTCTGCAGCTTCTGCAAAATTGCCCAAACATTCTTATTTTATTTTTTATGCCAACCCACAATATATCTTAACTGTGATGGGGAAAGTCAAGATATGGAAGGCACATTCAGGATCGTTAATGATCGGACAGCTACAAATATAAAAGAGACGAGAGATTGGGATATTATATTCCAGAAGGTAGTAGCTAAAACAATACAACTTATATTAATTGAGCCAGCAAAACACTCTAATATTATAGGGAGGGGAAATGGAACTTTAATGAATGGAATGGAATAAGCATTTATTAATTACTTAACATGTTCTAGGCACTGTGCTAAGCCCTTTACAAATATTATCTTATTTGATCCTCACAATAACCCTGTGAAGTAGATACTATTATAGGATAGAATAGAAGATGTCTAATTATTGATGATGAAAAGACTGGAGTTGAGTAGGCACTTTCAATTGTAAATATTGGAGGGAAGAGAAGCAGAGAGTTATATATATTTGAGGATATGGAAAGGACTATATCATCAAGTGTTCATGTTCTAGTGGGAGAGAAGAAACACATATGCCCTCAGAACTCTTCCATCTTCAAAGGTCCAAGAAAGAATAAATGGAGGGTCTGGAATCAGTTTAAAAATATTTTGTTGATATTAAGAGACAAAAAAAGAAAGACAAAAGAATAGTTTAGGGAAGAAAGAGGGATGAAGAATAAGGAACTTATTATTTTGCATAATCAGGGTGGGTAAAAAGACTGAACAAAATGAATTAAATGGGCTACCATACTTTACTTGCATCTGAAACAGATAAAGGAGTGTTAAATATGTGCATATACAAAAAACATACACATACACAGCATTTGGTGTACACATGCATGAAACTCAAGCCATCTTCCCACTTGTCCTAGGCCCCTGCTGCCCCAACTCCAGCTTCTTCCATCACTTGCCATAAGGTTTGTACATATTGGGCTTCAGCAACCTTTTCCTGTTGGTGCGACTTGACTGAATACTAGCCATAATCCATGAGGCAGACAAGCACATCTGTGAGAGTGCCATATTTATCACTGCCAAGTCAGGAAGCACCTCTATTGGAAAGACACAAACAATGACTGTAGCAGGAAAAAAAAAACCTTACAATTACCTACAGTTCCTACTTAATATGTGTCAAATACCAGTCTTGCAGAGATGCATGTTTTCAGAAATACAAACACAGGAGTCAAAAGAATCATAAAAATATAAACATGAAATCAGTAATAAAAAAGGACTAAATGAGGATAAACTGCTCACACTTTTTAATATGTAGGATGATACATATATCTCTCTAGAACTCTATCATTAGGGATCAAGGAGTTCAGATAGAGGCCCTGAGAGTGATTCTGTTATGTTCTGATGATCTTATAAGAAGAATGGAAAGGAAGGGGAAGAGGAATATACTGGAAGATGAGAGGGAAAAGGAGAATGGGGGAAAATTATCTTATAAAACTGAGATGTGCAATAAGTCTATATAATAAGGACAAGGGCGTGGGAGGTAAGCAGATGGCACTTGCACCTCACTCTCATATGAATTATAGGAAGAAAGAACACACACACACACACACACACGTGGGTACAGAAATATATTTCACCCAATAGGGAAACAGAAGGAAAGGGCTTAAGAGAAAGGGAGGAAAAAGTTTGAAGGTAGATAGAGGGATTAGTCAGAAACAAAATAAACTTTTAAAGAGATTGTAGAAAATAAAGAGAAGCAAACGTATAAGACAGTAACATGGAAGCAAATATGCAATTAAAAGTCATAACTGTGAATGTGAAGGGGATGAACTTAGCCACAAAATGCGAGAAGATTGCACAATAGATTAAAAACTAGAATCTAGCAATGTTATTTTTCCCTCTTTACATTTTACTTTTTCCAGTTACATGTAAAAATGTTGTTACATTGGTTTTTAAAAATTTTTGAGTTCCAATTTCTTTCCTCCTTTCTTCCTCTCTCATTGAGAAGGCAAGCAATTTGATATAGGTTATATATGTGTATTCGTGCAAAACACATTTCCATATTAGTCACGTTGTGAAAGAAAACAGAGACTGAAAAAAAAGCAAGAAAAATAAGGAAGGTTAAAAAAGTGTACTTTGATCTGCATTCAGACTCCATCAGTTCTTTCTCTGGAGGTGGATACCATTTTTCATCCTAAGTCCTTCATACTATCTTAGATCATTGTATTGATGAGAATAGTTAAGTCAGTCACAGTTAATCATGTACAATATTGCTATTACTGTGAACAATGTTCTCCTGGTTCTGCTCACTTCACTTTGTGTCAGTTCATGTAAGTTTTCCCAGGTTTTTCTGAAAAAACAAACAAACCCAACATCCTGTTTGTCATTTCTTATAGGACAATAGTGTTCCATCATAATCACATGCCACAACTTATTCATCCATTTCCCAAGTGATTGATCCATTTTCTTTTTAAAAAATGTCTTTCGAATACAGACCTAGTAGTGGTGTTGCTGGGTCAAAGGTTATGCACGGTATCACAGACCTTTCAGCATTGTTTCAAATTTATTACATCAATTCACTATTCCACCAACAGTGCATTAGTGTCCCAATTTTTCTACAAACTCTCCAGCATGTGTCATTTTCCTTTTCTGTCATATTAAGCCATCTTATGGGTGTGAGGTAGTATCTCAGAGTTATTTAATTTGAATTTCTCTAACAAATTATGATTTAGAGCATTTTTTTCATATGACAATAGATAGCTTTGATTTCTTCATCTGAAAACTGCCTGTTCATATCTTTTAATCATTTATCAATTGTGGGATAACTTGTATTCTTATAGATTTGACTCAGTTATCTATATTATTTGAGCAATGAGAACTTTATCAGAGATATTTGCTTTAAAATTCCCCCCCCAGTTTTTGGGGGGTTTTTTGCATTTCTTTCTGATCTTGGCTGCATTGGTTTTGTTTATATAAACCTTTTTTCATTTAATGTGATCAAAATTATCCATTTTACATATTGTAATGCCCTCCATCTCTTGTTTTGTCATAAATTCTTCCCTTATCCATAGATCTGACAGGTAAATAGTTCCATGCTCCCCTAATTTGCTTATGGTATTACTCTTTTTTTCCAATTTGTTTATTTATTTTTAGTTTTCAACATTCATTTCCACAAGATTTTGAGTTAGAAATTATTCTCCCCATCTTTCCCTTACCCCACCCCAAAATAACGAACCTACTGAATACCCCTTCCCCCAATCTGTTTTCTATTATATCCTCTCCCATCTACCCCCCTCCCACCCCGCTAACTTTCTAGTAAGGCAAGATGGATTTCTATACCACAGTGCCTGTATATCTTATTTCCCAGTTGCAAGTAAAAGACAAAACAAAACAAAACAAAAACAATTTTTAAACATTTGTTTTTAAAACTTTTGAGTTCCAGATTCTTTCTCTTCTTCCCTACTCACCCACCCCCCACTGGGAAGATAAGCAATTCAATATAGGTTGTACATGTGTAGTTATGCAAAACATTTTAATAGTAGTTATATTATGAAAGACTAACTTTCCTATTTCCCTCCATCCTATTCTGCCCCCCACTTATTCTATTTTCTACTTTGACCCTGTCCCTTTTCAAAAGTGTTTGCTTTTAACTACCCTCTCTCCGAATCTGCCCTCCCTTCTGTCATCCCCCCTCTTTTCCCCTATCCCCCTATTTTCCTGTAGGGTAAGATACCCAATTCTGTATGTATGTTATTTCCTCCTTAAGCCAAATTCAATGAGAATCAGGTCATCCCATTCCCTTTCACCTTCCTGCCCTTCCTTGCTCCAGGTTACATGGCCAGTTATTTCTGGGTGTGGTGCTAAGTATCTGAGCCCGGATTCGATCCCCAGGTCATCCCAACAGTGGGGCTGGTGCTCTTACTCGCTGTGCTACCTGGCCACCCCGTTAGTCTATTATTTAAGGTGTTATTTTTTTCAGTGTACTTTTGGGTCTCCTTTAGCAGGCTGTTGACTCTCATTTCATAATTTTCTTTCATCATTCTCATTTCTCTTCCCAATTTTTCCTCCACTTCTCTTATTTGTTTTTCAAAATCCTTCTTGAGCTCCTCCATGGCCTGTAAGCAGTTCATATTTTTCTTGGAAGCTTTTGATGCAGGAGTTCTGACTTTGTTGTCTTCCTCCAGTTCCATACTTTGATCCTTTTTGTCCCCAAAAAAGGCATCTATGGTTTGATTGCACTTCCTCTGCTTGTTCATCTTGCTAGTCTTGACATTTGAGCTCTTTTCCATGATAGAACTCTGCTTTTAGAGTGGAGAGAGCTTTGTCCCAAATGGCTGGGGTTTTCGTACCTGCTGGAGCTATTAGGAGGGCACCCTCTCTATAGACACCCCAAGCCCTGGCACACTGGCCACATATCGCAGGACCACCTCCCAAGACCATACAGGTCAAAGTAAGAATGATTACCCTGTGAATGGTCACTTGGTCCCCATATAATGTGCAGGCCAGGAGCTCTGGAGGCAGCCACATGGCAGCCATGCCTTGGCCATCTCTCACCCAGAGGTCCCGGGCTGGACCACACTCTTCTATCACTCAGTTCCAACAGAGTTCCCCACTGACATTTTACTTTCTCTTTGGCATTTATGCATTGAGAAGTATGGAAATTGCCACACTGCTGGTGATTCACTCTCCTGAAGTCTGGTGGGGGGGGGGGGGGGGGGGGGGGGGGGGGTGGTCGGGGCCACCCAGGGCAAGCACAGCTAATGTGGGACTGCGCTTGGCTCCCAGCATGCTGCTATAGACTCTTTCTGTCGGGCTGCCAGACTGCCTTCAGCGGGAGATTTGTTTCTCTGTGTCACTTTGTGGGTTCTATAGCTCTAAAATTTGTTTAGAATCATTTTTTTTACATGTATTGGAAGTGTTTGGAGTGGGAGCTCACTCCAGGTATGTTCTCTTACTCCACCATCTTGGCTCTTCCCCTGTGGTATTTCTCTTTATGTTTAAATCATGTAATTGAATTTATCTGTTTCTGTTTTATGGGTGAGTTTATTCCAGTCCCATTCACAATTATGGTTACTGACTGTGTCTTTCGTTCCATCCTAATTCCCCCTTTGTTTATTCTTCTTTCTCTCCTTTCCCCCTGTACCTTCTTATAAGTGTTTTGGTTCTGACTTCCTCCCCCTCCCCCCTCCCAATCTATCAGCTCCTCTGCCTTCTCTTAACCCAGTCCCCTCCTACTTCCCTGTAGGGTATGATAGATTTCTATACTGAACAAAATGTGTATGTTATTCCTTCTTTGAGCTAATTCTGATGAGAGTAATGTTCAAGTGTTACTTGCTACCCCCCCCCATTTTCTCCACTGTAAAAGCTTTTTCACACCTCTTTTATGTGAGATAATATACCCCATTCTACCTCTCTCTTCCCCCTTCCCCCAATGCATCACTCTTTTTCACCCCTTAATTTTCATGTTGCTGTTTTTGAGGTGGTTCTGGAGGTCTGTAAGTTTTTAGTTTTTCCCAGGTGGTATCATCTAAGAAGAGGTGTAGTCACTGCTGTCATTGCATTTGCTGTGGTCTGTGAATAACCACAAGCAATCTTTGCTGCCTTGGAACTGTGTCCAGCATCTCTGCTCCTCCTAGTGCTCCTCCTTACCCTAGGACTATGACCTGAAACCACGTATGGGCAATGCAACAGTCTTGCCCCTCAGTGCTAGCAGAGGGTCCCCAGTAATTGCCTTCTGGCCAATTGTCCAATCCCCTGACTGTCTGTGGGCTGAGAGCTCCAGAAGCCATTGCTGCCAATTCAGTCACTTTCAAGGCCTGCCTCTGCCTGCTGGGGAGTGGCCTGCACTGGCTCAGCCTGCAATGGATTGTGTTCCACTCTCAACACAGTGAGACAGGCCTTTCCTCTTGACCTTATACATTGTCTTGGGCTGGAAAATTGTTTCACTCTATCCTTTTGTTGGCTCTCCAGCTTCAGAATTTGCTTTTAGGCATTATTTTAATGTTGTTTAGAGAAGAATTTGAGAGAGCTCAGGTGAGTCCCTGCCTTTACTCTACTCTGCCATCTATCAATGTTATTTATTTTCTTTTTTTTGCCTTTTGGAGGGCATTTGGGGTTAAGTGACTTGCCCAAAGTCACACAGCTAGTAAGTGTGTCAAGTGTCTGAGGCCAGATTTGAACTCAAGTCCTCCTGACCCCAGGGCCAGTGTTCTATTCACTGTGCCACCTAGACACTCCTACGTTATTTATTAAAAAAAAACATGTTTGAAATAGAAAGATGCACATAGTTAAAAAACAAACAAACAACTGCTTGGAGCAGAAATTATCATGGTAAAGCTGAAGTGGTTGTTGTCCTTTGTGCCCAAAGAGGACCAAAATAACATCACTATGTGGGGGTCAAGGTACAAGGTGTACAACTGTGACTGAGTAGACCAATACAAGCTTGGCCAGCTCTACCACAGGTGGGGCACAAATACTTCATATGAGCATTTTCAGTAGATATGTCTCTAAATTTGTGCATCTCATGTTTCTTTTGAGCTACAGAAATTCTGCTTCACTCATAGAGCACAGCACCTTCTTTCATGTGGTCATGCCATGCTGGGGGATCCTGTGCCAGTGTCTCCCATGTCTCATAATCAATTCCAAAGTTCTTCAGAGAGACCTTGAGAATGTCCTTGTATTGCTTCTTCTGACCTTCACGTGAGCACTTGCCTTGTATGAGTTCTGTTAAATAGTCTTTTAGGCACATGTACATTGTCATTTAAATAATGTTTCCAAATCATTGGAGTTGTGCTTTCTGCATTAGAGTTTGAATTCTTGACAGTTCAGCTTAAGGTATAAAAAGGCAGAGGTAGGAATCATGATCTCACACAAAACAACAACAAAAATAGATTTAATTAAAAATAGATAAATCTAGGAAAGTACATTTTAATAAAAAGCACTATAGACAATGAATTATTACTAATCACATATGCCCTAAATGGAATAGCATCTAAATTCTTTTCTTTTTTTGTTTTTTGGAGGGCAATTGGGGTTAAATGACTTGCCCAAAGTCACACAGCTAGTAAGTGTGTCAAGTGTCTGAGGCCACATTTGAACTCAGGTCCTCCTGACTCCAGGGCCATTGCTGTATTCACTGTGCCACCGAGCCTCCCCTAGCATCTAAATTCTTAAAGGAAAAGTTAAATTAGACAATTATACAGTAAAACTGTAATGGTGGGTGAACTCAGTTTACTCCCTCTGAGACCTAGATAGTCTCAACCAAAAATAATATAAAAGAAATAAAAGATGAGTAGCATTTTAGAAAAGTTAGATATAATAGATGTCTGGAGAATGTTGAATGGGTATATGCATATTCAGAAGTGTGCAGGACACTATCACAAAAAATGATCAACATATTATAACATAAAACTTCACAAACTTGCAGAAAATCAGAAATTAAATATATATTTTACCATCCATAATGAAATATAATTATAGTTATTAAAACACATTTAATATTGGATTATTTAATCCAATAAACTGAATTCAAATTCAGTTTTTCCTTTGACAGAAAAATTAAAAATTAATTTGCTATTTAATAATGTAATCCTAAAGAATGAATTAGTCTAAGAAGCAATCATGGAAAGAATAATTTGATTAAAGATAAGGACAACAATGAGAGATTATAATAAAATTTTTCAGATGCAGACAAAACAGAATTTAGAGGAAAATTTATATTTTTAAACATGTACATCAATAAAAAGAGAAAGAGTTGATCCACATATTGGACATTTAATTAACAAAACTGGAAATTCAGGAAATAAAAATCCTGACTTAGACATCAAATTAGAAATCTTGAAAATGAGAGGTTAACAAAATTGAAACAAAAAAAGAGCAGCTATTGGATAAGTCAATCAATAAATAAATAAAACTAAGAGTTAGGTTTTTTAAAGACCAATAAAATGGATAAATGATTAGGTGACATAATTTTGAAAAGAAACAAAAAAACATGTCAACGTACCAAAAATTTGAGATCAATTCAGAACTAATAAAAAAAAGAATTAAAGGAAATTGTTAAGAATTGTTTTACCCAATGCCATGCTAAGAAAACTGCCAATCTAAAGGAAATGATTGAATATGAAGAAGTATATAAAATGCCCAGATTAACAGAACAGGACATAGAAGACTTAAGTAACTCTACTTCAGGGAAAAAAATTGAACAAGCCAGAAATTAATTCCCAAAGAAAAAATCCTCAGGAACATTTACATGTGAATTGTTTCAAAAATTTATAGCACTAGTCTAATACAAATAAACTGTTTTTGAAAAAAAAAAAGAAAAAGTCGGGAGTCCTATCCAATTCCTTGTATAACACAAATCTGGTCTAATTACTTAAACCTGGGAAAGTAAAAACCGAAAAAAAAACCAGCTATAAATTAATATCTTTAATGAATATCAGTGTAAAATTTTTAAATAAAATATTAGCAAAGAGGCTACAGTAACATGAATATTATACATTATGACCACGCTGGATTTATTTTATAAATACTAGGGTTGTTCAATATTAGAAAAATTATAAAAATAATTGACTACATTAATAACAAGAATGACAAAAATAATGTTTATATCAGTAGATTCAGGAAAAACTTTTCCCTAGATACAACACCCACCCATTCCCCTTAAAACAAGAAAGAATCCAGAACACATAGAAATAAATAGATCTTTCCTTGATATAATGAGTAGTATCTGTCTAAGATCAAGAGCCAATGTTGTCTATAATGGGAATAAACTAGAGGCCCTTCCAATAAGATCAGGAGTAAATCAAGTACCTCTTTTAGCAAACTTTTAATTCTCTTTCCATGATTTTCTTGCATTTCTCTCATTTCTTTTCTCAATTTTTCCTCCTCCATTCTTATTTGATTAAAAAAAATTCTTTTGCTCTTTTTAAAATCTTTGTTTCTTCTAGGAATTCTTATTGGGCTTATATCAGATCTGCAGTCTTCTTTGAGGCTTTCCTTGTAGATACTTTTAAGTCATTTTCTTCTTTTGAGTCTTGAGCTTTCCTAACTGTGTAGTACATTTTTATCATCAGGTTCTTTTACTGTTGTTTTCTCTTTTTCTTAGCATATTTCTTTACTTTGGATTTTATGTTAGAGTTGGACTCAATTTACTGTCACTGGGGTTGGGTGTTATGTCTGGAATTATCTTGATTTTTATGTTTTGACATTTTCTCTGCTAATTCTGGGGACCAGTAAGCTTTTGGTGCTTCCAAGTTTATGTGATGTTGTAATGGGAATGCAAATTTGGAAGATCTTCCCTGCCCCTAGGCTAAAGTGCACCTGGAGCCTGGGGTAGGAGGCTTGTTTTTCAGTAGATACTTTTTGATTGGCCAGTGGGTCCAAAAGGTTGTTACATTCTCTGAGCCAGGAGAAGGCTATATAAGCCCTGATGTGTAGCTTTGTTTTGGGGACTCACTTTGAGAAGTGTTCTGTGATTTGATCTGGATTCTGGGAAGCCGTTGTCCAGAGCCCCCCGGCTTTGAAAAACCCAGATGTTGAAACCCAGATGTTGATTTGGTATGGATGTAATGGTTGGACAGTTTGGAAAGCTGTCTACTTGATCTGTTTCTGTCTTGATAATTCTGCCTGTATACTCTGAAGTTCGGGGTGCTGACCTTTTTCCCCTGAACGAGGTAAACGATATATGTTTGACTGATTAAAGTAAGCTTGTTAACCCATTTTGAGTTGCTTTCCTTTATCAAAGCAGATCCAAGAACCTGTGGTGGCAGCAAACCCTGAGGACGCTTGGGGTGCTTGCTGCTACAGATGTAAAGAGAGGTCTGGGGGCGGCCAGGTAGCACAGCAAGTAAGAGCATCGGCTCCAGTATCGGGAAGACCTGGAGATCGAATCCCAGGCTCGGATACTCAGCACCACACCCAGAAATAACTGGCTGTGTAACCTGGAGCAAGTTACTTAACCCCGATTGCTTAAAAAAAAAAATAAAGAGAGGTCTGGTCATTGCCCTCTTGTCTGAGCTCTGGTCCTTTCCTAGGTAGGGTTCCTGCAACTTATTTTCTCCCTGGAACTGTGATCTTGGACTGGGAAATGGCCAGTGGAATTTCCAAATGACACTTGACCCTATGTCCAGTGTTTGCAGAAAGGTCCCCTGTAATCTCTTTCTGACCAGGTGTTCATTCCCCTTACTTATTCTTGGATACGGAGTGCTTCTGCTGCTGCTACTGTTGTGGTCACTGAAGCCTCCAAAGCCCATGCTTATACCGCCTCCACTGCACCACACTCTGACCAGTTCCTACCCCAGTGTCCTCACACCTCTCTTTCTGTCTTCCTAAGTCTCCCTGGGTATGGGTGATGTGTTTTGATTTGCACATAAATGAGATTTAATTGAGGCAGAGTTGCACAGAGTTGTTGGCCTCACTCTCTCTTCCAGAGTTATCGAAGTCCAGTTGCAAGACAAAAGTCAAGAAGACTGGTGATGGCTCAGAATTCAGTAGACGATTTTGGTGTCTTGATGTTTCACCAGTCTCTAAGCACTCCACAACACCTGCTTCAGCCACCTTCACGGCCATTGGAACAAATTGTTGTCATCCATCCGTTTCACTTGAGGAAGCCTTCAGATACTTGGGGTGGACACCCCGCTAATTCACTGATTTGTTTGAGACCCCTTGGCTACCCTCGACCTGGTTTAACCCATCTGCTGAAATGGTTTACCAAGGTGTGGCTACTGTGAATGCTACAGTTTCTTGGAGCCACAGTGAATCAGGCGGACACCAAAGGTGGAAAGTGGCCCTGAAAATCGGTCACAAGCTCTCATACCAGTGGTACTAGTCTTCTCTGAATACCTCAACAAACAGTTATAAGGGGCTAAACAAGGATAAACTACTAACAATCATACAGCTCCTAAATTTGATAGGGCTGGATATGGAACAAACTTGGTCCTAGAGGGCATATTTTAATGACTATTTTTAATACTTCACATAAATTTAACTATGTCCCAAAGAAGTAACACTTTTCTAGGGCCATTTTCATCTATAAGAAATGTGATAAGAATCTGCCTTCTAACTGGAGACCCATGTCTCCATATACTCATCTAGAATTTATTATGGAATATGGTATAAGCTATTGGCCTAAGTCTAATTTCTACTAGATTGCTTTCTAGTTATTCCAGCAGTTTTTTTTAAAATTCACATAGAGGTTTAATTCAGAAGTAATTTTTTTTTCAGGTTTATCAAAGGGTTATGATGTTGCGTTGATTCTGGTTCTCTCATCTGGTTTGTTCCATTGTTCTACTTTTCTATTTTTTAACAACACCAAATGATTTTGATGACTACTGTTATATAAAATATTTTGATTTCTGAACATGCATTTCCACTTTCATTCTTAACTTTTTTCATTATTATTTCTGCTATTCCAGATCTTTTGTTTATCCAAATGAATTTTATTATTTTAATGAGTTTTGTTAAGTATCCCTTTGTGTCATGGCTATCACATTCCATCTGTTAATTGATTCTGGGAATACTGTCACTTTTATTATATAGGTATTACCCAGTCAGGGCAACTTTGTAATCAGATCATATTTTGTGATCTTTGTCAGACAGATCTCCACTATTTTATGTACTTTTTTTTATGCTGAACGGGGTGAGACCTACCATCTCTAAACCATCCCTTTTAGCTCCTATTTATGTGTTCTTTCCCTTCACTAGAATGTGAACTCATTAAAGGTGGGGGTTGTCTTGCTTGCTTGTATTTTTAGAATCAGTCCTTAACACAGTTCCTGCCAGTTAATTAGCACTTAAAAATGTCCTTCCTTCCTTCCTTCCTTCCTTCCTTCCTTCCTTCCTTCCTTCCTTCCTTTCTGTCTGTCTAATCTATCTACCACCTCTATTTCTCTGTCTTCTTACTCTTTATGCCCTTTACTCTTCCATAGACTCTGATTCAGTAAACCTATCTTCCTTGGTATTCCTTGAACTAGACACTCAATCTTCTAATTCTGGGCATTTTAACTTACTGTTACTTATACCTGGAATTCTCTCCTTCTTCGTCTCCACTTCTTGCCTTTTCTGGGCTTCTTCAAGTCCCAGCTAAAATCTTGCCCTCTACAATGAGCCTTTCCCAATCTCCTTAAATGTTAGGGCATTTTATTCTGTTGATTGCCTCTAGTTTTTCTTGCATATATCTTGTTTGTACATAGTTTTAAAAGAAATGTATATTAAATGTGATATTAAGCTACTTGAGAGCAGGGACTATCTTTTACCTTTCTTTGTATTCTCAGAACTTAGCAAGTGTGTAGCACCCAGTAGGTTCTTAATAAATGCTTGTTGGCTATTGTCTGCCTATCTACTGTTCATCTAATGATCTGTCATTCCAGCTCCTTTTCTCTACTTCTTTTTGATCTAATATGCTGTAGCTCTTCATGCTGATGTTTCACTTCAGCCCTGGAATTTACAGCCTCTCCCTCTGATTGGATGGCTCTTCCCAGAACCTGTATTTTAAGGAGGAGTCTTTCTTTTTCAGACTTTCTGTACTATGCCACTCCTGCCTCTACCTCAGCTTTTCACCTTGCTTCTATATGCTGTCTTTTCCCATTAGAATGTAAGTTCCTTGAGGGGAGGGGCTGCCTTTTTTCGCTAATTTCATTTATATTCCTAGTTCTTGGCACATAGTGCTCAATACAGACAGTTCTTGTTTTATGTAAGTGAATTGTCCCATAGATCTCTATATAAAGTGATTTTTTTTACATATAATGTGAATTTATCTTGGACATGGGGAAAGGAGGGAGGAAGAAGGCAGAAAGGGAGTGAGGGGAGGAAGCTCACACATGGTTCAAGGATACATGGGAGCCAGGGAAAGAGAAGCAGAGTAGAAGGAAGAAGGGGGGCAATGAGGGCCTGGCTAACCTGAGAGGAAGAACAAGGAAAGGGACAGACATAGAGGGTCTGGACAGGACACAGATAGGAGAGGGGGCCTGATGGGGTCAGAATACAGACATACAGAATAGCAGAGCTGGCAAAGATCTCCTTGCATTGGTCTCAGACTAAGCCTCCAACCAGTGTGATGGTGGTGCTCTCTCTAGGTGTCCATTCTTCTGCTTTCACTTGGAGCATTTTTTGTTTGTTTATTTTTGGGGGGAGGAGGGTTGAGGTGGAAGACTGAAGCACAGAGTGGGAGGGGCAGGATCAGAGAGAGAGCATAGTACTGTACAGTAAAGTTAACATAGGTGTATTTTTGAAATGCAGATTTCTTTCAGAATTCTTTATGTAAAGTAAAATTTGCATAATGAAAATGTATTTAAAGTGAGAACCCTAAATATCTGTTGACTGACCTATCAACTAACTCAATCTCATTTTTTCTCACACAGACAATTGCAATATACTTCTGAATGATCTCTCTGCTCTTCTCCTAGCTCCACAAGGCTTCTCCTACATGTCTACTCATTTCAATCCCCATTTCAGTGAGTGCCAGGGTCCCCCTTGTACTTCTAGGATTAAATATAGACTCCTCTTTTTGTCACTGAATGACGTTCATAGCCTGACTACACCCAACACTTCTGGCCTTATCATGTATCATTCCCCTTCATTTACTTTTTGATTCTCTTGGCAGAAAGAGCTGTGGTGGATACCAAGTCTTTTAAAGTAACAAATAGCATCACTGGTACAAGAACTGATTTAACTGCCTGGCTCTGTATTAGACTGTGAGCTCTTCAAGGGCAAGAACTGTCATTTTCCTTTCTTTGCAACCCTAGTGCTTATCACAATGCCAGGCACAGCTCAGTCAGCTCCTGAACCCCAGCTCTTTCTGCCAAGAATATCCAAGTTCCTTACAGGCAGCAGCCATTTTATTTTTGTTTTTGTATCACCAACATCTAGAACAGCATCTGGAATGTAGTAGGTGCTTAAGAAATGTTTATTGAACAATGAATTGCCTTTTAGGAAAATAACACAGTCTTTGTTGACATCTGGTGTCCAAAAAGAACATTGCAGCTCATTGAAAATTTTGAGGCAAGTGCTCTCTCTTGTTGCCAACTCCGTTATCACAACTTTAGTCAGCCAATTGCACATCCAAACTCTAGAATTAGTTTTTAACACATCCTAAAACCCACTTTTACTGAATTTTAGCACATATGACAACTCATGCTGTTAAGGGAGGCATAAGAGAGCCAAATGAAAGCTTTGATTTGTGAAGTGATGCAAATAATGAATTCTTTTAGTTTAAATAGGAATTCAGCCCAAATCACCATTGAAATGACTTAAGCTTTCATAATGGGAGATATGAAAAAGGTTAAGACTTAATAGCAGTGGAGACAGCATTGATCAGGCTTCACCCTACAATGCACCAGGTCCTTGGGTAAAGTATTAATGTTACTCATTCACAAGAGTAAAACTTGGAGAGAACAATGCAAGAAAATGATCTCAACTTTGAAGGAAATTTATGAAATAAATATCTAAGTTTGACTAAGACAGTGGTATGCTAAAGCCTGTTCATACAGACTTTCAAGAGCTGATTGTGAAATTGTCAGGAATTTTGCAAGCTAGTTGTTAAGCCAGTCAGTCAGTAATAAGCATTGTTAATAATTTAATATCAATTTAATAACTCTCAAAAAGATCCAAAACCCGAACTACTCAATCAGACTGCTTTGCTTTGCTTTAAAAGTTCCCTTTCCTGTGTCTGTAACTTGAAAGACCAGGTAAGGTTGGCAATGGGTATTCTCCCCTTTGTGACTGGATGCTTGGAAATTGAGAATAATGGAATTTCTCTTATCTTGGGGGCATACTTCAGATGGAGGAAAACAGAGACATCCTGAGATTGTAAAATCCTCTGACACTACCTTATCAGTTGTCTTGTATTTACAACTAAGAAACTCCTTTTGTAATGGTATGGATGAAAAACATATGGAGACCATAAATCTGAGGGACACAAACATCCTGGGATTGTCCAGAAACATATAAAACTTTCTCAGTCTTGTATTAGGCAGTCAGAACTTAGGTTTTGGCTCCATGTAAGCACGTATCTGCTAGCTTTAAAGGAATAAATGATAAAAATGTATATCACCCAGCCTGTTTGTGTCCTTTAACCAAGCTTTCAGGTTAACAGCATCTATTAACCACCTACCATGAGCCCAGATACAGTTCTAAGCATTGGGAATACAAAGAGAGACAAAAGACAAGTCTGTCCAGGAGGAGCTCATAATTTAATATTAATTAATGTTATTTGTTGCTTTAAAAGAATTGGTGTTAACCACAGCAGAGTAAATTTTCAACACAAAATATTGTCTACTTTAAATGATTGTGACTTTGATAATGCATATTAGGAGGGGAACCTGATTGTATTTTTTTTCTGTTCATTCTGGCCTGTGATACAGGGAAGAATGTCCGGAGTAGCTACCAGTTCTTAGGAAATTGTCTTAAAATCATTTGGCACTGTTTAAATAATTTATTTGTAATTATGACTTGACAATTTGATACCTAAAATAAAACAATTTGATAATTTAAAAATATTTCTAGATAAAATTAATTCTATTTATTGTCAATCTAATAAATATCAAATGGAGATAGAGACTGTATCTAAAAACTTGAAAGTGAAATTATTAAAATTGGTCCTGTACTTGGACCAAGATGGGTAACATGTAGTCAGTGGAGTTGCCATTGCTTTTTGGTGCAAATAACCTTTACTTTATCTGTGTTTTGCTCATTGTTCTTTTAATTCTGTTTTTTTTTTGGTTTTTTTTTTTTTGCTTTTTGGAGAGCAATTGGGGTTAAGTGAGTTGCCCAAAGTCACACAGCTAGTTTTTTTTGTGTTAAGTGTCTGAGGCCGGATTTGAACTCAGGTCCTCCTGACTCCAGGGCTGGTGCTCTATTCACTGCACCACCTAGCTGCCCCTTTAATTCTGGTTTGGTAAAGAGATTAGCTAACATTAACTTTTTGTAAGACCTTGCTTTAGTGATTGACACACTTAAAGAATTTTTGTTACATTCAATAGCATTGCAGTCAACATCACCTAACATTCAGAGATGGCAAAAATTAATCAAATGCATCGTAAGCTTTTTGGAAAATTTAAAGATTGGTACTAGAAAGCATGAATTTCAATTTGAAGATTTCATTAAGCCAGATAATTTAAAGAC
The DNA here is from genome assembly GCF_028583685.1 of Petaurus breviceps papuanus. Lineage (NCBI taxonomy): Eukaryota > Metazoa > Chordata > Mammalia > Diprotodontia > Petauridae > Petaurus > Petaurus breviceps. The sequence goes on from NW_027187182.1 coordinate 1,411,428, forward strand.
ATTTCATTTAATAAAAATTATGTTTAATGCTCCTCTTTAGATGATATTACTAGAATATCTAATTGAACACATGACTTCTTTTATTAGACATAAGCAAAGATGAAAGTACTACTAATTATTTGAATTTACCAGAGCCATCTATTTGACTTTTTAAAGGTAGATGGTGAAAAAATTATCATTTCAGTGAAATTTTAAAACATGAAATTGATATAATTTTTCAGATTTTTATAGATAATAACGTAGACCTAAACAACATTCCAATCCCTGCAACTATACAATAGGTTAACAAGATAGTCAGGGCTATGGTAGCCTGTCAGGCTGAAGCTGAAAGAGGTTTTAGTTTAATGACTATAATTTGAACAAGGGGGAGAAATAGGTTAATGGATTACATATCTGATTTAATGACACTGAATTTATTGGTAAAATATATCCAGTTGGTATGCAACTCCATTCATCAAATCATGATTGAATTGTAACCATCGGTTGGCTACGGACATAAGAGTTCAGTAAAATTCAAGAAAAGCATTCTATGAGCATCAGTTTGCTATATGGAATTTACAATCAGGGGTCTTGTATATTTTATTATCATTTGTGAATTATGTGTTCCAATCAAATTCATAATAAACTTATGTATACACACATATATGCAAACCTTTCTTTTTTTCAGAGAACCAGCTGTTAAACATTTACCAGCACATGAATGGACTGAGAATTTGCTAGTGTTCAGGGCTAGGGAAAAAATTAGGCTTGGAGTATACAAAATCCAAAAAGTAAGTGAGACTACTGCTGTAGTCATTTCATTAAATAATAGATATGGGATTCAAATTTTGCTCTGTTATCTCCAGTCAGTCAACAAGAATTTATTAATCACCTACTATATTTCAAGTATTGTACAAAGCACTGGGGACACAAAAAAGAGGCAAAAACAGTTCTTGCTCTAATGGGGGAGAAAAAATGCAGACAACTCTGCGCAAACAAGATAAATAAAGGATAAATCAGAGATAAGCAGCAGAAGGAAGTCCATAGAATTTAGGGGAAATGGGAAATGCTTCCTTTATAAGGTGAGATTTTTGGTGAGCCTTAAAGGAAACCAGGGAAGTCAAGAAGCATAAATGAGGAGAGAAAAGTCCAGGTGTGTGAGGTAGTGAGAGAAAAATCCCAAAGTTGGGAGATGGAGTGCCTTGCTAAAGGTATAGGAAGGAAGCCAGTGACTCTGGATTGCTGGGCACATAGGGTGGTAGTGGCAGGGGTGAGACTAGGGGAAGTTTGCAATAAGTTTAAGAGGAATGGATAAGGAAGGGAAGGGGAACAAGTTGCGAAGAGGCATCAGAGGATTTTATATTTGATGCTGGAGGCAATAGGGACCCATTGGAGCTTATTGAAATGGTAAGACCTACACTTCAAAAAGATTACATTGACAGCTGAGTGGAAGATGGACTGGAGTGAGGAGAGACTTGAGGCAAGGAATCCAAGCAGTAAGCTCTCCCAGTAGTCCAGGCACCAAATGATGAGTTCTTGCAGCAGCATGGTGGCACTGTCAGAGGAGAGAAGGGGGCATATGGAAGGGACGTTTTGAAGGTATAATTGACAAGCCTTGGCAACAGCTTGGATCTGTGGGGATGAAAGAAAGTGAGAGTTGAGGGTCACACCTAGGTTTCCAGCTTGGGTGACTTGGAGGACGGTGGTACCCTCCAAAGTAATAGGGAAGTTAGGAAGAGGAAAGGGGTGGGGAAAAGGTAATGAGCTCTGTGTTGGACGTGTTGAGTTTAAAATGTCTGGAGAGAAGGGGAAGGTAAAGAGAACAAGTATTTAAATTCCTACTATGTACCAAGCATTGTTCTAACAGCTTTATAAATATTATCTTATTTGATCCTTATAACAACTCTTTGAATTAAGTACTATTATTATCCCCATTTTATAGTTGAGGAAAATGAGCTAGAGAGAGGTTAAGGCTCATATTACTAGATTTGACCTCCAGAATTCCTGACTCCAGACCAATGCCATCCAGTATGCCACCTGGCTACAAGACATTCAGTGTGAGATATCTACTAGGCATCTGGGGATATGAGATGATATCAGCAGAGAGGGTAGGCCTGGATAAGAAATTGGACAATCATGACCATAATAATGATAATTGAGTGCATGGGAGCAGATGATATCACCAAGTGAAATAATATGGAGGAAGAAGATAAGAGAGTCCAGGACCGAGTCCTGTGGGACACCCATGGTTAGCACTACTGACGTGGAGGAAGATCTTACAAAGGGTTCAAAGAATAAGTGGACAGATAGGTAGAAGGAGAGCCAGGGGAGAGCAGTGTCATGAAAACTGAAGGAGAAAAGAGTATCAAGGAGAAAAGATGGTGATTTAAAGTGTCTAAGGATGCAGAGAAGTCAAGAAGGGTGAGGATTGAGAAAATACCATTAGATTTGTCAATTAAAAATTGTTAGTAACTTTGGAGAGAGAATTTTCCATTGAATGATCAGGCCAGAAGTCAGACTATAAAGAATTAAAAAGAGAGTGAGAGGAAAAGAAATGGAGGTACCTATTGTAGACAGCCTTCTCAAGGAGTTTAGCCATAAAAAGGAAGAGAAATGGGATGATAGGAAGAATTTATGGATCAAGTGAGGGCTTTTTGAGGATGGAAATGGGTATGTGTCACAGTGTTCCTGCCACTGAACCATGGTTCTCCATCTCCCCTTTCTCCCCCACAATGTGTCACTCCATTCTGTACAAAAATGCCCCTCTTTCCTTTCATTCACTGCCAACCTTCTCAAATATGTGGTATATACCTTCTTCCTCAGTTCTCTTTCCACTCTAAGCTTTCAGTCCCTAAGTGGGCCTACAAGGATAACAACTCTAGCTCGAGAGCTAGAAGGCACATCAGAGTCCATCCATTCCACCCCCTCTTTATCCAGGAGAGGAAACTAAGGCTCAGGGAGGTGAAGTGACTTGCCCAAGATCACACATAGGACCCCAGATTGAGAGCCAGAAATGACCTCTTAAGTTATAGAAGAAAAAACTGAAATACAGAGAAGTTATAAGTCTTGCTCCAGGTCACATAGGGAGGGAGTCAGTGAAAGAGGTCGGATCTTTATGTCTTCTGCCTCCCAATCCATTGCCTGTTCCACAGTTCTCCAATATCCACTTGAACCTTCCACACCCAACCAACATATGTCCGTGTGTTGAATGTTGTTTTAAAGAAGCATTTTCTAATTTGGTGAAGCAGTTGACACAGATGCAAAGGTGAGGGGAAATGGGAAGGGAAAGAAGAGAGCAAGCCCATCTAGTTCTAGGAGCTGAGTTCAATTATTGCTTCCTGGGGAGTAGGGGAGAATGGGGCCCTTCCCCTAATCTCCACCCTTCCTCTTTCTCTTCCTCATCCCTCCACAGTCTAACATACTAATCACAGGTACTGAAAAAAGTTTTGCTTTGTTTCTAAAGTGAATAGACTTTAAAATCTAGTGAACAACAAACATTGAACTCAGATTTTCTTCATCATCTACTCAGCCCTTCCTTAAACTTTTTGAGCTCAAGAACATCTTTCCTCCTTATCCCAGGTCTTCCACATAGACAAATGTCTTTTTGATTCCTCTTTTTCTATAACTCTCCATTACTTACAGTAAAAGACTAGTCCCAATATCCAGGGTGAGGTTTTCTTTGCTCAATGTCCCTCCATCAAGAAGGCTGAGCACAGAATGAACCAATGCTTTGGTAAAATTCACATCAACTCTTTTCTAAGTATAGCAGATTCACTGTCAATGGTTTTGGGGGATTTTGTACCTGGAAAACTGATAGTTAGTGGCGTCTTGGCTGATTTTTGTCATTATTTTGTTCATGTAGCATAGCAATGGTATTAAGAATGAGTTTTTTTTTTCCTGGGAAGTAGACAAAATGTAGCCCCTTTATCATGTTACTTGGAACACTGATGTGTATGCCCATTTGCCACTGTGTGAGATCAGGTCAGAAGGAAACAGAAAAGCTTAAAAACCAGAACACTAGTAGAAAGAAATTGCTCTGAGAGAGTATCATGGAGGTAGAGATAACATATCACCCTAGACTCTCTTTAATGTATGTATGAGGATTATGGGATATAAGGTTTTTTCAGTGGTAGGATACTTATCACAATGACTACAGCAGTAGGCTCACTTACTTTTTGAACTCCAAGCTTAATTTTTTTTTGTTACTAGCCCTCAACACTGATTATTCTCAGTCCATTCATGTGTTGGTAAATATTTAATAAACAGCTTTCTGGGGGGAAAAGTATGTATCTATACATATATGTTTATATGATTGTTAAAAATTTACTGATATAAAATATTATAGCACATGATTTAAAATAATAAAATATGTAATACTCATCATAAATCAATGTAGTCAATTGATTCTCACAGAATGCTTTTGTTAATTTTTGCCAGACTCTTGTATAAATAGCCAACTTGTGGATGCAATCCCATCATAATTTGTCAAATGGAGTTACATACAAATCAGCTAACTCTTTTCACAATAAATTTAGTGTCATTAAATCAGATATGTTCTACAGTTAACCCATTTCTCCCCCTCGTACAAATTATATTCACAACAGAATGCCATAGTACTAACTCTCTCTCTCTCTTTTAAACATATTCTATAGTTTTAGTGATTGGAACATTGCTTTTCTACTATAAAATCCTGAAAATAATTTCAATCAATTTCATTTTTTTTAAACAATTAATTGAAATGATGCTTTTTAGGCCAAACATATGGTTCTAATAAATCAGAAAAATTAAAAATTATTTTATTGTTGCTTCTCAACAATAAAAATCATAAATTCATGTGTTCAATTTTATTTTCTAGTAGCATATTCCTAGGAAGAGCATTAAATTTATTATATATTATATTTATTATATTATTTATTATTTATATTTATTTTATTTATATTTATTAATTTATTATATTTAGAATGTCTTTAAACTTATCTGACTTATTAAAATCTAAAATGGGATTCATGCTTTCCAGTACCAATTTCTTTAAATTTTGGAAGCACTTCTAGTTAATTTAATTAATTTTTATACTTTTTGAATGTGAGTTGATATTGGCTGCAATGCAATTGAATGTAATATGAATTCTTCAGGCATTCCACTCATTAAAGCAAAATCTTGCAAGAAATTATGTTAGCTTAGACAAACCAAAATTAGGAGAATAATGGGCAAAATGCATCTATAAAGCAGTATAAGCATGCCATACAGCAATAGCGGCTTCCAAACTACATGCTACCCATCTTAGCTCCAGGACTGGAGCAATTTTAATCATTTCAGTTTCAAATTCATCGACTATAACTTGTAACTTGGTTTGATTTTTATTAGATTGGTTATAAGTGGAATGAATTTTATCCAGAAATGTTAAAATAATTAAGTTGCTTTATTTTAGATATTGAATTATCAAGTGATAATTGCAATCAACAACTTAAACTGCCACATGATGATTTTAGGAATGTTTTCTAAGAATTCTGTAGCAACTCCAGATATCCTTCCTAGAATTCAAGACTAACACCATTGGAAAAAAAATACAACGAAGTTCACTTTCTAATACTCATTATTAAAGACACAATCATTTAAAGTACACACCAAAGTGTTGAAAATTTGCTCTGTTGTGATTGACAACAGTTTTTTTAAAGCAACAAATAAAATTACCTGTCCAAGAACTAATTCAACTCTCACCGGTTGTACGTTGGATTGTGAGGCCTTTCTTTGTTATCCCTAGCACACAGTGCCAGGCCTATAACAGGTATTTAGCAAATATGGACCAACTGATTGACTTCACAACTAGCCTACAAAATTCCTGAAATCTAACGATCAGTTCTTGGAAGCCTCTAGGAGCCTGTGTGAGCAGGCTTTAAGCACACTGTTCTCTTAGTCAAACTTCAATATTTAGTTTCATAAATTTCTTTCAAAGTTGAGACAACTTATTTTCTTGTATTTATTTCCTTGCATCTTTCTCTTGTGAATGGGCAACAATACTAGGGTGAAGCCTAATCAGTGAAGCCTGATCTACTGCTATTAAGTATTAATCTATATCATTGTGATAGTATAAGGAGAGAAAAAAGGAACGAAGGAGAGAAAGAAAAAGAAGGAAAGAAAGCAAGAAAGCAAGAAAGCAAGAAAGCAAGAAAGCAAGAAAGAAAGAAAGAAAGAAAGAAAGAAAGAAAGAAAGAAAGAAAGAAAGAAAGAAAGAAAGAAAGAAAGAAAGAAAGAAAGAAGGAAAGAAGGAAAGAAGGAAAGAAGGAAAGAAGGAAAGAAAGAA